>NC_088098.1:164240832-164543862 GCF_036370855.1 Dromaius novaehollandiae | reverse complement strand
CAGGAAGCCAGCTTGGCTGACTAGGGAGTTCCTCACTGCACTCAAATCAAAAAGAACCAAAGAAAAGGGATAAACTTCAGAGGCAAAAGATAAAAGCATCACCTCTCCCATTTTCTATAATTAATGGTGACAGTTACGCACAAAATTGGGTGAGCAAGTATGAGTGTAGATCAAAGAAATGGAGTACTTCCCATGTGTTCTTCTCAAGTCTACAGTGTTGGGGTGAACATTCCTGATTTAGCTCACAGCAAAAAAATTTTGTTTGATTCAGAAAGCCATTGCAGATGTTCTTGTTGCATATTCTAAGCACACACACATACCTCAGTGTGCAGATGTTCATTTCTGTTATGGTGAAATAAAGTTACAAGCTATACAGTGCCATGTAGCTAGAGGTAGTGCTTAAAAGAACACAAGTTACAGAAACATGACATGGGTCGTGTCACTGCCAGGGTCCTCCAGCACTGTCTGGTGGCACATGTAGAAATGATTCTGGAAATGTCTACTGCTTTTGCTACTCTTCCATTGGACCTGAGGTTTTAAAAAGGCCAGAGAGATTTCTGTTTTCTTCCACTGTTTTGACATTTTGAGTGAGACAAAGCCTTATATCACAGGCATCTTCTCTAGGTGTATTTTTGGAATTGAATCATTACTGGGCATTCAGTACTGCCTAATTCTATTTCCTCAAATTCTGATCTCCTGTGTACCTCAAAGCCTTTCAACTTCAACTTACTTAGACAGACATGGAAGCAAATGGAAAAACAAAAGTCAGGAGAGGTATCTCTGTGGTGCCACCCAGACACCATGTGAAATTCTGACATCTGTAAACTTTGCAGAGAGCGAGCTAAGAAGTATACAGGGGAAATGTGATAAATGAACAGAACTTACGTGGCTGTAAGCCAAAAATGCTAAACAACCGACTGGTGTAGGCTACCTGGAGACTAGTACTGGATAAAATTTAAAAAGATGAATGCTGTTTTTCTGAAGATGAGAGATAGTATACATGACCAAAACATTTTAGTCCGTACCTTTCCCACAGATTTCGGTAAAGAGCTCCACGGCCTATGACACTCATAAATGAACAAAGGCAAAGTAATGCGAAAGTCACCTTTTTGTCTCTGAACTGTTGTGTAATCAACATTCTCCCAAACACAGGTAAAAACTGTTTTAAAGCAGAGAGGGGTGAAAGAAAAGAGGCTCTTTGTACCTGGATACTGTTCCTGCAACTTATTTCTATAGGGAAATGTATCTTGCCTGTGTTTCTAGCTACTAACTTCTATCTTTAAACAGATTTCCATTATGAGGAGCTGTGTTAGCTGGTGAGTCCATTTCCTTTCAGTCTCAGATACAGCTGGGAAGTAAACTTCTCTTCCATAATTTTAATGTTTGCAATATCGATATCTTAATTAAATCATATCAGAGTCACAGAATGATGTGACCATACATGCACTAGAATACTAACATCTCCTTTCCCCCCCTAATATCTCCCTAATTTCCTCCTTTATTTCTGTATGTTTTAGGTCTGTCGCTGCAAAATGGCTCTCTAGTTTTATAATGGAAGTATCTTTTTTTAATAGGTGGAGGATGAGAGAGACAGAAAAGAGACTCAATTTGTACAACAATCAGGCCTGCAGAATAATTTTTCATAAAGTTACCAAGAGGAAATATTTGTAACACATTTTAGTATCACCTATGAGTAAAACCATGTTGAACAATAGATGAGTGTATTCTGTTGTCCCCCAAGTGAAGAAAATCAAGGCAGATGGCAATACATTAACTCTAACGTGTCTCTATTCCAGTGCATCCAGTGCCAACTGTACTCACTCGAACTTCCTTCTGCTTCATTGCCACATGCCACCTAGTGACTTTCCGCTGAATCACAGTTTAAAGTGTACTAAGAATGACTGGAAATTACACTCTCGGTTTTGAATGTTTAAGGATGTAAAACTGGCCATGGAAGCAGCTAGAGGCACAACGCAGAGCATGCCTTTACTTCTGTATTTGGAGGTCTGCAATAGTGAAATAAAGGCAAACAAAACAAATCACGTGTATCTGAATGCTCCAAATTGTGTCTTGCAGTAGTTGTTGCCTGAATTTGAAATACTAAAAAAGAGATCGAGTCATTGAGATGTTAAAGTAAAACCAAAAACGAAAAGACAATATGCTTGCTAAAAGATCAAGCAATATATACAATTAATGTACAAAAATAGCATAATTTCCTTCTTCTGACCTAAACATTTTTTAACATTTTACTTAACCTTATTTATCTTTGCATACTTTCAGCTTTTTAAAAATCATATTTTTATTAATTTGAATTCTGTGTTATCGTATTTTGATTTTGAGACAGGATGCAGAAAATGTTAGAGACATCCTCCTTTCTGAATGTGTACTATGTCCATATTACGCAAATATTGAGATATTTTGATTTTTGAATATGGTATCACATTTCTTACCCAGAATAACCAGAATGTGGTCTTTGTCTCACAAATCAGAGATCTGTAAAACATTGTTAACTGCTTTACCAGTAACAGCAACCCTCAAAAACTCACTAATTGATGTAAGCATATTAGCTCTAAAATCAAAACTTTTGTGCTTGAGTAAGCACTTCTCAGAAAAAAAGAGATGTGGCGGTCTCTGCAGATTCTTCCTGCTTAGGAAAAAACAAATAAAACAAAAGTGTGGGGTACTCATGATGCTTATCCAAATACTGCATCTGGTTTCTCTCAAGTGTATTTTGATTGAACACTGTCTGAGAGGTTCTTCATTACATAGGCAGTCCAGGCATTAGAGATGCAGCATGACTTTATGTAATGCAGATCAGAAAGCATTTGATGACAATTTAATATTTGAAATGTAATGAATAATTCACTGTGCAGATCCAGAACATCATCCTCTAACTTGCCACATTAATAAAATTAAACTGTAAAGAAGTATCATCTCCAAACAAAACAGGATACCAGACCAAATCAAAATGACATTTATCATACAAGACTGTTAAAAGATCTTGTAAATGAAGACTACAATGTGTTCTCCTTTGTGGAAAGGCTACTGTGTGACTGGTAACAAAATAATAATGCCATATTTGCCTATAGTACTTTTTTACCTGATAACTCTTGACCTGTTTTCCCAGAAGAAACTTTCCCTAATCTGCATCTGGAAAGGATCTGTTAAAGATTTATCTATTTACTTATTCACCTACTGCTGTGCAATATCCAAGACATTTGATGTCTTTCATTGAGATTTAGAAATTCGGATCTGAAATATATCTTCCTGCCTTACAGAGTTTTTGAAGTTCACAATAGTATGACTTAACAGTTTTAATGTAACGAGGTATTCCCTTGCCTGCAGTTGAATGTTTGCAGAGCTTTCCTGCTGCAATCAGTGAGGAGCAGTATCTACAGTCCTAGCCTGTGTGAAGATCAAATGTAATTGCATTTGAGAATTTGATCACTTGGTCCATTTGCACTGGACAGGACCTACCAAAATTTCTTTCTTGATAGTATTTAAGTTCCTGCCTTCCTGATTTATTAAGTCTGAGGCTGACAGACATCATTCAGACATTCTGAGGTTAACTAAAAATTTCTCAAATGAGATATTTTCTCTCAAAAGAAGGCATGTTTGTAATGCTAATATTGCATGAAACTAACTGGTGCTACAGATCTGGACTGGTGCTTTATCAGTGTTTGACAAAGTGCAGAGCAGGGGAAAGGGAATTTAGGGTAGTTTTATGGATTGATATCAAACATTCAAATGCTTTTTTTAATTCAGAAGCTAAATATTCTTCTACAACTCTGTTGACTCTACTTCGGCCTGTCATGCATATCAGCCTTGATATATGGGATGGTGGGAGTGATTCATCCTTCCTAATGCTGTGCACTAGAGCTGACTTCAGTCTCTCTTGAGAGTTCCCAGACTCTGCTGAATTTATTGGTATAACCTATGGCTCATAACTAAAATTTTGAAATGCTTGTTTACTGCAATTTAAATATATTATATGTATGTATCTCAGTTAAGTGATATCCAAGAGGATAATGAAGGCAGCATACACTGTGAGGTGATTCAGGGAATCTACGTTTGAAAGGCTAGATATTCATCTGGTGTTTAAAAAACTGCTGTTTCACAGGGGAAGAAGGGAGCACACAGTGTAATCTACCGTCAACTGTCAGTGCTGTATTTTCCAGACAAGGACAATGGCAGTCAGATTTTGAAGATAACCTATTCTGGGTAGAACAGCTTCCTCCAGCTTCTGTGCAGGAGCGTGGCTGCTTAGAGAAAATCCCTCAGGGCTCGAGAAAGTAACCAAAGTGTGAATACTCCTCCGGAAACCTCAGAGAGGAAGAGGAAGACAATTTTAGGTTTGATGACCAGCTATAGTGGGAGAGTAGGATCCTAATCTCCTCGAAGAATATTTGCCTAAAGACCAGAGAGTTTTTCAGAATAGTAAAGAAACTGTACCAGGATGTCTTTTGCCTGGGATAGATTTTTTTTTTGTTCACGATGGTAGCAATTTGCTCCCCTGAATCCACTGAGCATTCCCTGTGCATTGTCTTACTTGCGCTCCCAAAGGGACAAATAGCAAATCCTGTGGTACTATTACATGTATGCTACAGTTACTAAAAAGTCACCATCTTGGCCCAAAAGCTGAACTAGATTTCAGACCTCCATTTTTGCGGACGGGTAGTAGATAAATAGCATGATTCAGACCCCCCTATAGTCTCTCCAAGTCCTAAAGTAGAATTGGTTGTTGAGTCTACATCACAACATAAAAGGGGCTAGGGAGCAAACTCAAGCACTGCGCCCCTGAATATGCACACAACATAATCATAGCTCAGTGTTAAACTACTCCAGCCAGCTTTTTCCGAGACTAAACCTGAGCAGGATGAGGGAGACAGTTAATTCCCAAAAGCAAAAGGAAGAGACTATATCGCACTTGTTTTCTTCCACCAGCCACAGTCCTCCAACATGATTCAAAAAGGCCCTGCAGTCTCAAACATGCTCATAGACTCTCATCCCGCACCCAGGGCATGCAAAAGATCCCCTTAGCTTCACCCTGTAAAATTCCTTTCTGGTGAGCTGCAGTATAGCCCCATGCTATTTCAGACACTTCTAATGGAAAAAAAAAACAACAACAAAACTCACACACATAAAATGGTAATTCTGTTCTAAAGCTACAGGGACACCACATGCAGTTCAGAGATGGCCTCAGACAAAGTGTTTTATAGTGTGGATTTAGTCAAACTTCCCTCAATTACGTTATTCCTATGTAGTGTGTGTGTGAACCAGTGCACAGCAGTAGGCCTTGGGGCCAGGGACTGCTTTCAGGTCCTCTTATGGGGCAGCACAGACCGTATGAGTAGACTGTATGACTATATCTCATAGGACAGTTCAGTCTTCTCTTTTGTAACACTACTATCTGGAGCACCTAAAACCCATGATCATGCCCTTGTGTTGCAGCACAGGAAAAGGGGCTTGTTTGAGCTATGTTACAATTCATGGATAGAAGTGGAGGAGCCTAAACTGCTCTTTCATCTCTGGTAGGGTTAACGTGGCTGACAGAAAACATTCTCGCATGAAGTCTAATGTAGCAAGGCAGCGCAAAGTGTCCAATGGACTCTGCCACTCACTGCATGAACAGGGTCAGAGAAGTGTGAAAAAAGCATGTCCTAAAGTTCTAAACTTTGTTCAAACAGCAAACTTGGAGTTAAGGAATAATTCACTCTGTCACCACTGACCTGCTATTTACAGCTTTTACATGGAATGTTATCAGGCTCAAGAGTATTAAATTAACTTCATCCAACCTGACTCTTGTTATTAATAATTTATGTTATATCACTACTATGTATCATTCTACATACACATTAGTAATGTAATACTAAACAAAATCAATAGTATAAATCAGTTAAGAACTTTAAGTGAAATCAACATAACTCAGTCATGAGGTTTTCTTAAAATACAACAGTTTAATGCAGTTTAGCTGGAGGAAATTGAACAGTAAGAAGTGTAGAAATATTTTATTAAGAACACATTTGCAACCTAAAATGCTTACTATATCAAAATACAGTGGATTTCAAAGAGCAGTCAAGGGCTCATGCAAATGAACAAGTCATTGTGGTGTAAAAACTTCACACACATCTGCTGATTTGTGGTAACTGCCTGTATGCATGCTCTTAGTTTGTGGTAAGGTAATTTGACTTAGCTGAGTCTTCTTTCATTAGCTTCGTACCCTGTGGGAACTTTCTGATGTGTTTCAGCTCTCAAACCAACACCCAGCTTTCAAACTAAGGCACAACATTGAAACAACCCAGCCAGCTGGGTCTGAAAGCCTATCTAGATTTGAAAATTTGCAGGTCATTTTAACCTACACTGGTAGAAAGAAGACTTCACAGAATCATAGGTCTTTCTTTGTATTTGAAGGACATACTGAAACCTTAGTACTAAGTGAGACATCCAAAAGGTGGGGCTAGGCAGAAAGAAAAAAATCAGATGAGTATACTAAATATGTTTTACCAAGCCAAGGGGTAGCTTAGTAAGAGCAGTATTTTCTCTGTTCTGTTAAAACTGCTTCACCTTCTGAAGCTGTTTTCAAGGACATGTCAGCTCTTCATCACTGTTGGACTGACTGATATAGTTATATCCTTTTCCTTCTGATCCCTTCATCACTTTTTGCTGAAAATGACTGAAAACAATAAAAAAAATCAGGTTAAACAGAATAATCACCTAAAATATTCTGGAACTTGGGGGCAGGGGGACCTTTTTCCAGCTGAACCCAAGACCCTTAGTTTTATTTCTATTAAATATTGTATAAATATTTCTGGTTTTGGATACCCCTCAAAATAACATTTATTCCTTGTTCAATTCATCTCATTTTCAGAAACAAATTGCCTGTTTTTGCAGGTTCTACTCCTTTTGTCTCATTTATGGAAGAATTAGAAATTGTCTCTTCTGAGTCCCAGTCAAGTTTTTTAATCACAATTCTGCTCTTCTGCACTTCATTGTGCAACTAACTCTGGAAGGCCTGAAGGCAGAAATGTACTTAATGAGGGGAAATATCGCACTCTGAAGGATGAGAATAGGTATGCAAGTATGTTTTTAATTTATGGATATGGGTGAAAGGTGTGGAGGGAGGGATATTATTCTCACCTGATTATAGACATCCAAAATGTCATGTGATCATCATTTTTAAATGATGATAAAGAGAAACAGAGTTTGAAAGAAAAATTCATATCACCCTAAAATAGATATCTAAGACCAGATTAATCTGAAGGTGCCTGTTTATTTCCATCATCACCAAAAAGAATTTAGTTCAGACTAGTTCAGACTCAGATATCTGACTTTTACACATCTAAATCATGTGAGAGATTCCCACCTACACAGACAAATGATGCCATTAGAATTATTCAGTCTTACTGAATTGATTAATCTGGTGCTGCTGAGGGTAATACGTGACCAAATAGGAATCCTCTCTTTTGTTATAATAAGGATGCTCTAATGTATATGCTCACAGTATCCTTACTGCCCCATTGTTTTCATTATTTATTTAGACGTTTCCTAGTTATTTTTTAGTTTGATTTCTCTAGCTTTCCCTTCTTGCCCCATGAATACCATAATGCAGTCTCTTTTTTTTTCCTACCAGATTATTACATCTAAAACAGTTTTCTTTATATACCATCATCCTCTTAGCAACCCTCAATTAAAATACAATCTGTCTTGACAACCTATTTGGAAAAGGTATTCTCTCTGCAATAATCTTAGCCTGGTATCTATCAATTATCCAGTGAAATTTGGAAGATTTTTCCCATCATAGCTAAAATATTTAAAACTTATATTAGCAATAAGTTAACTATATTTTAAATACCTAATATTTTAACACTTGGTCTTATGATGTCAAATACTATTTTTAAAAGATAATAGTACTGTAGAATGCTTCTGTTGCTGTTCCTTTAAATAAAATGGACATCACCTGAATGAAAATATTTATGTGCAAGCGCGACCTCACAAAAATATGTTGTATATGACTAGGAAAGGAAAAATGCGCAGGGCTTGGAAGAATAACAGCAACAAGAGATATTACTATCAGAAATAAAATTAAATGTAGACAGGAACATCAAACAAGAATGTCGTATTATAAATAACCATGTCCCTAACTGAAACGATAAATCAGACTTTCCTTATCTTTAATCTCTTTCTTGAGCATTGTAGATGTGGCTTCGGCCGCCTAACTACAGCCCTGACTGGCATTTGATCCCTGGGACAGTCCACATAGCCTTGAAGCAATGCATTCAGCCTCACATTAATCCATGCCCTGGACCAGACTTAGGCTTCATTTCTACTCTAAGCCATATCTCTTCCCAGGCTGCTTTTAAATTACTTCCCTGGTTCACCTCAAGGAAAATTTCAAGAATATGCATTCTGCGCGATTCCCTGGTGATTGTCATGCAGCTGGCGTAGTGTTCCCTGGCACAGGCCCATTAAGGCTTCAGTCTTGCCTCCAACGTTCGCTCCTGCCTGCATTTCATCTCTCACTTTCTACTTCAGCCCAACTGTCTTTGCCAGTTCCATGAGCCTTGAAGGTCACTTGGTCAATAAAAAGATCAAAAGTGAATATTTTAAGACAAGTAAAAATCATGAAGTTTAAATGTATAAAAAGGTAGCAGAAGAAAGCAATACAATTGCAGTACTGGAAATAACTGACAAGACTTTTGCAAGAGAAGTAAATGTAATATTATTTATACCTAATAAATAAATGACTGACTTGAAGTCTTGCAGATTTTTTTATGTATAACATCTCTAAGTTATGGGCTTTCCTATGCACCCATGCAAGAAAGCAAGCAAGCAAACTGTTTCCATTTTCTTCATCTCTCACTTAGACTAATGATCTCTTTTTTGCCTTGAAATTGCAAAATTGCCCTGAAAATATCAATTCACAATTCTGTTGCAAAGATCATTGTTCTTTAGTGCTACCTGATCATGTTGCCTATCTCACTGAATCCCTTATCTGACCACCCATTCTGTCTTGGCTCAGCTATAAGCTACTTGTCTTTAAAAGGGTTAGATGTATACTCAACAATATATCGTGCTTCCTTGAATAACTACTCATCATTATATTTTTATGACCTAATGGAAACTTTAAAAGAGATTTCTGTTTGTTTCCTAACTTCGTTTAGCTTTCAAACCTCTTGATTCCATAATTTCTTGCTACAACAGTCAATTTAAAAAATGAATAACAAGAAGAAAGTAGAATGGGAGGAGGAGAATTTAGAAGAAAATAAATCTGAGGAAAAGTCAAATCCAAACATTTTAACTTGTAGAGTGAACTATCTACTATAAAAATGAACAACATTGGCATGCCCTATTTGTATGAAACAAATACAGGCTGCAGGACTCTCTGTCCTAATGGCACCACAATTTCAGTAGTAACATGCCTATAAATAATCAGACTGAAAGTACACCAAAATAAATTAAATGTGAATATATAATTCTGATTTGTAAAGTTTCTAACTACTGAGCAACTATAAAGTCACAGGCTAAAAACAGTGATAAGCAATAAATTAAGAATGAAGTATGTTAAAACTTAAAAGACAAGAAATCAACATGAAAAAGGGATCAGAGACATCTAGGCTTATTAGATTTTCATTTAAATTGATATATATAATAGCCATAAGTTTTAAACAATAATTTTCCTCAGTGAAAACAAAATAGTCAGCAAAACATGACCATCCAGATGCAAAAAGTATGTTCTTTTCTCAGTCTCTCCTCTTTAGTGCCCTGGCTAATCTGCAACATTATAGTGATGAATGAGTCAATAAGGGGTAATATAAAATTAAGGGTGGATGGAATATGGATGAGCAGTATTAGTTTCTGAGGAGTGTTGTAAGCAGAAGTCATCTGAAGAATGTGACATGTTGCAGGAAGAATTTGAGAAAAAAAGTAGAAAATAAGTGCCGGTGTTCAGAATGTTAAAATTTTGTGAAAGTTAAAATGTTAAAACAATGCCTCAAATATTGTAGTATTGGAGGGTTGAAGGAAATAGATTATACAGCAGCACTTAAAATCTCTTAGTTTTGTCAAGCCAAGTAGTGCTAATGAGAAAAAAGCAAACCATGATAGAAGCATACTTAAACTTTATGTATCAAAAAAGAAATCTTGCAGCAGAATTAGCATTTGATTTAGCATGTGCTATGAACTGTGGGGATTGTATTTAATTCCATTCCAAAGTCAAGTTAGCCATTTTCTTTCCTAAATAAAAATGTACCTGCATTGCGCATTTGTTCCAGGCAACAGGCAACAAAGAAGCACCTCCATTATTATTAATAACAAACATTTATTCAGTGATCAATTTTCTGTAATTGTTACTGAAGCAACATAGTTGGAAAGACAGCCAGCAATTAAGGTATTTCATCATTAGTAGTTCTGAAATAAAAAGATGAAGGAATAATACTTCCAGAGTCCAAGCTGTTGATACAATGGAATGCCCCAGTTTTGGAACATCATCTAAAACTGAACTGCAAGAACTATTCCATTAACGAAGTGTCCATTAATAACACTTCCACAGCATATATGTGGACACTTGCTAAATATGTAATTAAAATGAATCTTTACTTGTTGCCTGTTTTGTGGAGCAGATGATTTTGTGTTGAAAGACTGAAGATTATGCCAGTCAAAATAAAATGATTAGTCATCTGCCAGCTATATTCCTATCTTTTGCAAAAAGAGAGTATTATTTTGATGCTGGTGTCAAGAATGGTGCTACTACAAAGGATTTGGATAATTGCCCCAAAGTGGTTCCAAAAAAATGGCTTTTCTGTTTGAAGTCAGTGCAAGAAAACACACCACAAGTAGAAGAGTATTGTTTGTTCTGTAGTTCTGTTCTACTAGTGCAAAGTGTGGCATTGTTGTTTGAGACGATAGACATCGAGAATCTTTGAGTCAAACAAATTCCCAAGGCTGCAAGTGAGTTTAATCCCTTCATGGAAAAAGAGTACAAAGAAATAAAGAAAAAACTGCACAAAGTTATCTGACGGGTGAGCAGCAGTCAGCTCCTGAACTTGGGACTCTGGCATTGTATGCGCTGTCTGTGCCTTAACATCCATGACTAGTGAGTGCCCATTCTGTTCATTTCAGAAAAGTCAGGACAAGAGACTAATTCAGTTCTCTTACAAGCACTTTGACAGCTGAATAGGTTTTACTCTAACAGAGACATTAAAATCAACTCAGAAAATTGAAAAAGAATGCTTTTGACTGTCATATAGACAGTTGTTCTCTGATGGCTCCAATTTTAATTTGCAAACATCCTTATTGCAGACATTTAGTTTCTTTGCCATTTTATTTTGAAGATTTTGAAGATTAATCAACAAATGCATATAACACCAGTTTGGTTTTTATGTGATTGTAGGTACAAACTGGCAAAACCAGACGTATATTGCAAATGCTACAGAATGAAAGGGTAAGCACATACTTAAAAGACAAAAAAAAATTTCAGTGTGTCTGAATGCTGTTTTATAGACTACACTTTTTGTTAATGTGATTATGAAATTAAATTCATGTGAAATGAAATTAACCTATGAAATGAAATTAACAGAGAAAGTGCATGGCAACAAATTTGCTTACAAATGGCCAGAAATATTTCAGTTTTAGTTCTTGATTTTCATTAAAATACATGGCAGATTCTATCTACTCTATCTATAATTTCGGACTAATATTTCTTTGAACTATCATTTGAAATCTACAACAATGGAGACTCCTCAGTCTCCTCAATATTTAAATTTTTTCTCAGTTGACACATTTTCTGAACATATAACCTAAATCTTCCCTTTCTGAAATTAAATCCCACATACTTTTTGTACAGCAAACATGGTAAATGTTTTTCTTCACATTTACCTACTGTTCAAAAATCCGTATCTTAGCATGTTTCCCACCAGCCCTTCCTCAGTCCTGTTTTGTAGGTCTCCAAGCATTATCACAGCAACCTTCTAGACACTCTTTAGTTGGTCTGTATCTACCCTTCTTCGCAGGTCAAAGCATTTCAGCCAAGACTTTATGAGGAGAAACTCTGCCAAGAAGGTCAGGAGGAGTACATCCTAAGTCTTTGAGACAGTACTGCTATTTATATAGCTTGGTATAATAATTACTTTTTTTGCAATTCCATGACATTGATCACTGTTGTTTAGTTTCGATCATGATGCTGCTTTGCACAACTGCTACCAAGCCCGTCATTCTCACCTTATCTTTATGTAGTAGTGCAGTAGTAAATTTGTTTGTAGAGAATTGCATCCTGTTTGGGTTGTTGGTTTTTTTCCAGATCATTCACCCAATTTATTAAGAGCATTTTGAATGTTAATCTTATCCAACAATGTGCTTGCAGTACCTCCCAGGTGATGAAGATTTTTTTATTTTATTCCAACATCTGTTATCCATAGAGCATAGGATCCACGTGTTTCAAGGCATTAAAATTTAAACACTTTTTATTGAGAACCTATTTTTCCACAGTGAAATATTCAGAGGGGTCTCAGTAGCAGAGAGAGAAATGAATTAGAAAGAACCTTTCTCAAGGGATGCAGGTGACTTATTTATTTCAACATGCAAAGAAGGCAAACCAGCAAGCTCTGATTCACAGCCTGTGCTGTGACTGTTGGGCAGCCACTGACATCCATCATCCTCTTCAGCTAGTTAATGGATCAGACCAGCCATCTGCACAAAGCATGTCTCTGTGAATTCTGACACCACGCATGACGAGCTACCCTATCGTATCATATCATATGACAAGTCACAATCAATTACTGGGTTATCAGTTGCCTTATGTCACTGATGCAGCTTTTTTGGAACACTGTGATCATCAGCTTGTTCTCATGCGTTATGTTTAGTTACAGTAGTCAGAGGGGGACTCTATTCTCCTCATTGTGACCATGGTGACCTAGGATTTTTCACCAGGCTTCCAAGAACCCAATCAGCACATGTTAAAATCACACAATACAGTGAATTTATCAAGATAACCACCATAATTATATTGATGAAATATGATTGGAACTACTCTTTAACCTCTTAAGTGTAGAAAGGAAATAATAATGGTGGCTTAACACTCATGTGGAAGGACTATTTAAAATCTCATATTTTATTAAATAGACTATATGCATATCTTTTTATCCAGTCTGATGCTCTTAGATCATTTCAAACTTTTAGTGACTCTGAGATACTTAATTTCAAGATGTCATATAATGAACTAATGGATCGTTGTGTTGATATATGATCATTGTCAGTGCTAGATGGCATTTTTTCCAGAAATAATTAAATTGTCAAGAAGTGACATTTTGGAGTGATCAAAATAATTTGAAAATTTAGTGAAGAGTTTAAACAAAAATGGCAAAAGATATTTGGAGAATCAGTTGCTTTGTCTTCAATACGAAAAATCATTTCTTTCTGATATTTTTAAATTAAACTTTTTGACATGTTGTTTCATTTGGATATTTAACTGCATTAAAAACAGAAAAGGCTCAATAACTTGAAAATGAAACCAATAATTTCATATGACAAAAAGAAAGCGTTGACTTAAGCAAAATTTGTAGGGCTTTCATTTTTCAAAAAGAAATGGGAGAGGCAGTGTTAGTCTGACATACAAGAAGTGGGTCCCACAGTTCTTTGGTTTGACTCTTAAACCAAAAAAATCATTTTGGTGTATCCTATTCATGTTAGATTATCTTTTATTATTATATCAGCTGGTTGAAATGTCATAGTGCTGAAATCAGAATATTTCATTTCATATTTTTTAAATGCTGATATTTGTAAACTTAGTATTTTAATAATTGTTGATATACTTATGTTAATAGCACAGTGTCAGAAATTCTAAATAATATTTTAAACCATACAGTTAAATTCTATGATCAAAGACTGAGCCGATATGACTGAGATGATCCTTCATATTATTCTCCTCAGCTCTCCCAATAAATATTCAGCCACCGCAATTCCAGGATAAATGTCATTGTTAATCAAATAAATGTATAAGCAATTGTGTTGAAATAAATTGAAAAATATAATAAAATCAGCCCAGTGTGCAAACACTGAGGCACCTTTCCTGGCAAGTCTTATTTAATTATGGGCTGACTATTCAGCTCTGGACAGTGATAAACAACAACCAATTCACCACAGTAGTAGTTAATTTCTTCTCATTAATTCCTTTCATTCCGTTTCCTCTGATTTGAGAACTTAACTGCCTGAACATCTCAGCAACTATCTCTTCTCCGACTATTATTACTGCTAGAGCTGGAAGTACTCTTTCTGCTGACAAATGGCAAGAATGCTTTTTCCTCACTTAAGCTTGGTCCTGCCAGTGACCCAACCATATAGGCTACATCCCAAGTGTAAGACCTAGGAGTGTTTCCTACTTCTTAGATCCAGCTACACACCACAGCTGTCCTCTGACTATGCTTGGACAGGAGTTAGGCTCTGTCAGAGTCCCTGGTCCCTATCTCATGTCCTGATTGCCACTGGAGGACAATTTTTTGCAACTACGATGCAAAAAAGAGACTTCAGTGTACTCTAACAGTTCTTTTGGAGGGACACTAGAACTGCAAAAAGAACTGTAGAGCTAGCCTACCAAACAGTTCAGAAGCAATCATAGACTTCAGAGTTGATCAATACATTCGTTAATGTATTTTAGTTTCACCATTTCAAGACAGCATTTTGAAATTCTAGCCAAGTTTATCTTCATTTAATGTTTCAGATGTTTGTAAGATGACTATAGCATTTCTGTCTGGTGATACTGAAGAGAGGAAGGCTGTAAGAGCACTAGCCTATACTACTGCTGTTGCTGAGAACTGAAAATGTAGCAGCATTTATTTACAAGAGCAGTTGTTTACCAAGATTTTAGGTGACATGTCCTCACCCTGAGTGCTCATAAAGGCTTGGGCAAAGGCTTTCACCATGACAGCACAGACTAAGACTCAACCTGAGACAATACAGCTAGTGTTTTATAGATAGTAATATATGGTTATTCCCAAGAGGAGCAGTCAGTCATTTTGGAGACACACTGTACCAGTGTGCGGCAATAATTTATTCAGCTACTGTCTTCTCTGAATTGATATCCTATTCTTTTGTGAGTTCTGCTGATACTGGGTGCTTTGGGTTGTTGTCAGAGAAAAGACAAAAGGCCATTTACAGAGTTATCCAGTTGTGGAAATGACCATTGTGACATTGTGTCATTCATTACTGAATTCATATATTTCGCTTGTCAGATTGGCAACAGCATCCTCCCTTGAAGGTATTATGAGCTATGCAAAAATTTGTAACTATCATAAGCAGATCTTATTCTCATATAAAAGGCAGAACTATCTCCCATTATGATTTCCTCCTGCAAATACTCCCTGCAGGAAGATAGGCATATGGTAAATGTGAAAAAGTTAATTGGCTATATATTGGCTGTAAAAGTTAATTAGCTGCATAGTGTTCCATATATTGGTATTTTAACAATTTACCTTCAGATATCAAAACTGGTCTTTTTGTTTTCCTGGGTCTGTCACCTCAAACATTGGCTTTCAGCAAAGCTCAGTCCAACAGACAGATCTTTCTGTCCAGAGACCACATGCATCTTACAGAGAGGTAGGTTGTATATTCTTTTGTTAGTCATCACACTGAAAATCAGAAGTGCATCCTTGGGATTCTTGCCATCTGAATTTATAAGTGGCCAGTCAAAAGCTAACCTGGCAAAAATGTGTAATTTTAGCCAAATCAGCTACCCGAACTGATTCTTTGTGTGGTCACCCAGTGCAAGGGCTCAGGAAAAGGGGTAGGAAGACAGGGCCATATTCAATTTAGGTTCAACCTGCCAAAAAACTGTGGTTTAATTCTTCCCATAGTTATTTGCTATGATTAGTCCACTTTTTAACCTCATGTGCTCAAGCTTAAATTTGTCTCATATTATATAAGGATTTAGGCTTTAAGCAAGCTCCAAAGCGTGGTGTGTAGGGGACGGAGGGGACATTGAACTCACAATACCACTTAGTACAGTGCATCAAGGACCTATTTGACATGTACAGACACCCGGTTATGGTCACAGCCAAACTGTCTATTTTTATATTTCTCATAGTGACTACAGTAGCATATATGGCTAACACCAGGAAGACAAATCAGCCAGACTTCATCAGAGACCCAGCAGGGCAGACCAGAATTTTGAATTTTCAGGTAGCTGAATAATGTATTTTTGTGCTTGGTCACACTTCTTATTTTTCGCTCCTATGGAGAACTGCTTATGTAGAAAGATGTGGATTCTACTAAAGTTACCAGATACTTGAAAGTTGAAATACCTGACACTAGGCCTTCTATTGCGTTTGGGCACTAGCATACTCTGAAGTCTGAATTTTGTTAAAGGGCTTGCACTTCAAAGTTTGATATTGCAGTGCCAAATGTCACATTGCTCTAATCCTATCTAACCTCTATGCTCTGTAATCTAATCTAACAAATGATGTTGAGATAGAACTCAAGAATTGCGCTCCAATCATCTACAATGTTTATTTTTCAGCTTATTCCTTCATTTCTGTCAGGGACTGCTCCAGCTACCTATCTCCAAGACAAATCTGCTATAGAAATGACTAGAACCAAGCAGTATGGAGGCAAGATGGTCTGTGTCACTTAGCTTTGGGGTCCTCTTTAATTATTATAATAATATAATAATTACTTGTTCTTCTTCTATTTATTGTCCTCACATAGTTGGACCACTTTTACAGAAATCGTCAGCTAGCAAAAACTGGACAGTCATGAGGAAGCCTGGTAAAACTAGATCTATGAAAAGGCTCTTTATATCTCTCTCTTTTGGGCAAAAGAAAAGCAGGAAGGAGGCTACCATTATTAAATCAAATTATTTTTGCTTTTATAGAGTTATTCATCAAAGAACCATACAGTGTTTATGAATTTCATTTACTCATGCAACTGCCTTGTGAGGATGTTTCATTTCTCCAGATGGTTAAGGGCTCAGAAGATAACTAGCTCATCAGTGGCTGAATGTGTGACAGATCACCAAAAATGCACTCCCCACTACCAGTTAGCACATTATTTCAGAAGGAAAAATACAGGATGGTACAAATTCTTAATGCTGACTGTGGTCTCAACTTTTCACAAAAGTTGGAGATACATTTGCAATTAAAATTTGCCATTTTCCTTCCAATTTTCCCTCCTTATCTCCTCAACCGTTCTTCAGCTTTGTGTGTATGATTTCTGGTAACATAGATGATAGGTGATTCTGCCATTGCTTTTCAAAAGTATATATACATATCATTCCATCTGAATCTGAACACTTGAAGACTTGGATTCTTTTCCTTCTCATTAAATTTCTCACTTGTCCCATACCCCAGAAAACTAAAGGACTACTAATAGTCCCACCTCTCCTCAGAACTTCCTCTAGTCTGAATTATCTGGCTAGTAATTCCATGCTGAATACTTTTTCAGATTCTAATTCCCTCTTTCTATGCAGATTATTCCCAAAGAAATAGTGAATTTTCTAAAACATGCTAAATCTGGTTCTTTCTGCATATTTGAAATGATTCTCATTGGATTTTATATAGAATTCCAATAAGCCTTTCAACTAGAAGTTACCTAGCCCAGAATATCTGTTCCTCTCTACTGTCCCATTGACAAAACCAGAGTAATGTAAAATGATCTTGTGATGTCAAATAAAGTGTTGACCTGTTTGTTCAAACTGCATTTATTTCTGACACAAAAACTATTTGAGGTGCTAGACTAGAAATAGCTGAGCAGGAAGGCAAATCTGAACCAGCTACAGGAAAGATTTAGGTTTCTTATATCAGTATAAGGTAAATTCTAAATGTCCAAGTGCAAAAGTGACATTTGGCCATCTCTGCAAGCATTTACAGCTGGGCACTTCATTGTATACCTCAAAGGGTTTTACCATCAAGTCTGTTTTTGAGCAGAGCAGCACTTAAGATACCTGCAAGCCTGGTCTAGGTGTGCTTCGAATAAATTTTTTAAGAACAATTTATTTTCTTTTTGAAATACTGAGGATGAATTTATATGAATATACAATAGATGTAGGTGATCTAGATTCCTGTCTCTCCTCAGCCTAAGGGGCTTTAAATCCACAATTTTGGGCTACCACTTCAACATCAAGCTAGAAACTAGTTTCCTCTCTGTGCAATGAGGCTGGGGCCATGTGTGTAAAATTGGAGGGGCCAGAAAACAAGAAAACCAATGTGTCCACAGGGAGATGAGGATCTGATTTCTTTCAAGCTGAGTAAGGAATGGAATTCAGGATCTTAATTTTCTGTTTTTATTTTACTTGGAATGCTTTACTAATTTGGTAAACAGGTTATGAAAAATGGAAAGTGTGTGTCACTGTCACATCCTCCTGATCCTTCATAAGGTTATTAGAGTCTTTCAGTGCATGCCTGTAGATGTAGTTTCCAGGATCTGCATTCCAAGTGGTGAAGTTGTCTGTTTTTTCTGTTAATTTCAGTCTCCTGAGAAACCAGAAATCCTAAAAGAACTGGGATTTTTTGAAATGGTTCCTGATTAGCATTTGCCATTGGCTACCTTTAGGCCTGCCACTGCTTTGAATGTGAATTTTTTAGTTCTTTTTTGTAGGACTGGATTTTCTTCTCCAGGCTTTATGAGGATTTCTCTTCTTGAGTTCCACTCTGGCAGAGAGAAGAGGGCATTTGTGCATTTAGCATGTATCTCTGGGAATGGTAAGTTCAAGCAGTAGCTCAGTAGTAACAGGATACCTGAAAGTATGACTAATATTCTTTCTGAAAAAAGGGAACATCTCCTTAGCCTGTCTCTCTCAATAATATGTGTGTGAAAATCAGCAGGTCACTGCAGGCACATCTGTCCCAATCTGTGAGATTTGGGATCTCTTCCTAGTGCATCCCAGCAGCACCCTGAGCTTAGCTCAGCTGTGCACGCCATCTGCCCCCTCCACATCCTGGTTTTTACTGGAAGTAAGAGTTCCACTATATTCAGGTGAGTCCCCTGAATCACTAACTGTAATCTGTTATTACAGAAGAATCAAACCTGTAGTGTGTCCAGAGAGAACAACTACCTTACTCTCCAGATACAGGCACAAAGTCTGCTGACATTAAAGTTAGGACTTTTCTAAGTTAGGACTTTTACAAAATACTGATTTAAAAAAAACAAAACAAAACAAAACAAAAAAACAAGTTCATCCTGAGAATGTATACAACACTGTATATAAATGTAATTCCTAATTTTCCTCTGAGTACGGATTACGTACCCTACAGATCGGCAGAAGATTTTGTACTTGGCTTTCTTGTGAATCACTCTTCTCACATTCCTGCTTGGAGGAGCCTGCAAAGTAGTGAAAACTGCCCGTAATGTTTAGTTATACTGTGTTTGCACGTGTCAATGTTCTCCTGAAGAACTGTGGGCTGAACTCTATCCTCTTGGTGACTGAATGTGAACGGTCTTGTGGGCTTGCCAAGTCAGTCTGTCCTTCTTCAGCACAAAGGAAAGCTCTATTTATTGAACTTGGATGAAGTACCTGGATACAGTTGTATGGCTTTGTGATTGATGGGAGTTTCTGAATCCTCACAGTCCTTCCCAGACTTTATCAATCTCTCTGCGGCCGGCATACATTTACAGAGGGCAATTGAGCCTCATCACCAAATCAGGCAGGCAAGACAGGTAGCTTCAAGTCGTGCTAACAAGCCTGCGATAAAGAATGACAAAGGCTGGTCAGTAAGAGATAGAAATGTAGATCAGAAATGTTGCCTGAAGAAGACAGAAGCTGTAGTAGAGGAGTTAATTAGTAGATATTTGTATATTGTTTGTTTTCCCTGGATGCATCTGAAGCTAATGACGTTATGTACAATTGGACTAGTGCTTGGAGACTTTGAAATTGTTAGTTTCAGAAAGCTGCTAGTGGGCTCTGGAGAGCTTTTTTTTTTTGTTTGGCTGTAAGTCTGAGTATAATATAGCTATTGATCTTTGCTGGGTTTGCTTGTTATGGATAAGCATGATCTTATAATCTGCAGTATGTTTGGTTTGGTTATCTCTGAAGAGTGGAAACTGATCTCTGCTGTTTAATATCCTTTGCTCTTTATACTTTTATATGTTGCATGAATTGTATGCTACTGTTACTACTTGCTATATTGTTTTATATATATATGTTTATTACATATATATTACATACATATATATGTAATATATGTTATATATTGTTTTTATATGTGTTTTATTGTATATAATTATTATATTATTTGAGTTATGGAGACTGCCTCAAGTCTTCTAGCTGTAGCTTAGAAAACATAGCTTGTTTTTGTGCTGAAAAACACTTGCATATTCTTAGTTCTGAATATTTTTAACTGCTTAAGTAACATTAGGTTGCAGCATTTTCTTTTGGACTCCTATTTGTTGTTTTTTAGTAGATAATAGCTGAATGGGTAATGGCATAGATCTTCTGTTCCTATCGCTAACATTCCATAAGCATTCTAAAAAATGTATTTAGATGTAATTCGCTTCCTTACTGTATGTTTACCCATCGTCTCATTCAAAATAGTCAGTCTTTCCCAAGACAAATGTAAATATAGTGAAACTAAAAAAGTAGAATGCATATTAATGGATCCATAGGAATTAAGTTTGTAAAACTACATATATTTTCCTACTTTGACAAGATAGCATCACACCTAATGCAGGTGGCAACAATAAACCATGGAATAACACTGCTTAAAAGAGGAGAAGAAAAGCATTTTGAAATAAAATGCTTATTTTTGTCATCAGATGCTTTAGGATGTTGACCTAAATTTAATAGAAGACATATAAGCAAAATACTTCAATTCTTAATTTAAGCATCAAGCCTTCCCATAGATTCTTGACCCTCCAGACCAGTATGAATTGTGCCCCAGAGAAGCAGTCCAAAAATATGGATTAAACCAATCAGTCTTCAGCTTTCTCCAACTCCTCTCTCAGTCTTTGGAGGTTCTGCACTTTCTTCCAGTTCATATCCATGGCTTTCTTCCAGATCTTTCTTCTGTAAAGATCAGTTCCTTCTGCCTTGCAGGAGAGTGACAGAAGCAAGAACCTGTGTGTGAGGTTGATGCAATAGCAGCCACTCTCAACCCACTGTATTAGGACCATATCATTGTGCACCAGAGTACCTGGGATTCATTCAGGTGAGCAAGGAACTTGATTACAAGACAAAACTTGACCTGGCATTGTGATTAGAGCATGTGTCTGAGTAGTCACAATTTGGTTTTTCCTAGGAGATTGTATTAGATTTTACTGTGTAATGTCACAGGAAAACAAATCCCTTAGATACTGTAATCACAATAATCTGGTTGTGATTAGTCATAAATGCACAGCCACATTTGTCTGTCTTTAGTAAGCTTTCATAGACCTCCTTTGCATTAGAACATGAAGACAAAATACCATTAATTTATTTATTGTAATATCTAGCTTATTGGAATAGAAGGGCTAGAAGCAGCCATTTATAGTTCAGGCTGTATGAAAGCTTGCTGAAAACATCCCTTCAGATTATTGCATTCAAGTGAAAATGCTTCCTTTACTTCCCAAGATTAAATGTTTTCAGGGTCTTTCCCCTTGCCAGTCCTCCAGCATTCGGAGGATTTCAGCATCTGGTACAGAACTATCCTGTAAGACAGAATTTAGGTGGGAGTTGTCCCCCCCTAAATTCTTATTTAGCAGGAATTTTTACACAGAAGAATGCACGATAAAGTAGTACAGGAGATATATCAGTGTCACGTGTGGTAGGATATTGAGTTTTGACCCAATTGCTTCTTTCAGGATGTTTTATGAAGTGCTAAGGAAGTCTTTTTTTTTTTTTTTTTTTTTCCTGTTTCCACCTACCTTGAAAGAGGTAAATCTCTTTATCACACAGTAATTTGCAGTCGCTCTGTAATAGAAAGCATGTATTTAAATTTCCTGTTCAAGAAATGGGAATAGGAATAACATATAGAGGAAACAGTACCACAAAGCAACTTTAGAAGTTTCTTGAACAGGCTAGGTCTTTATTAAAATGCTCACTTCGGCCTGCTTTGATTGATTGACAAATCTGGTTCTGACATGTGAATTTGGAGGCAGACATAATACCTAGATTACTGGCCTTTCAGACTTTCCAGTCTGGGAAAAAAAGATGATTTTGAAGTTAATGTTTTCTTTTCTTGTTGACCCAAAGTTTTTCACTGCCACATACAAAAACAACCCATCCATGATACAGAGACACTCCTCAATCCACCCAGCAGTATTTTATATTTTCCTTTCTAATGGTATCATCAGCTACTTTTGGGGGCATGTTTAGTTCCTCCCCATTACTGTTGGACTCAGACATGCTAGCTTGTAACATCACATAATTCTTCTTAGTTCGAAGATATTTAAGAACTCTTCAAAAGCGACTTATTTAATTGTAAGTAAATAACTAGGAAAAACCCTTAGTTTGATTTGGGGGAAAATAGTCTGAGATTCCCCCCCCCCCAGTTCAGGATGAAAACAAATTGTGAAATATCAACACTCTGTGGCTGTCTAAAATATGCACTCTTATTCTAAAATAAGGATGTGCATATGCAGACTGCACAAAAAATGAAAGAAAAACATGATTTCCATTCTCATTAGCAAAATAAGTCACTCTCAAGCTGAAATTGTTTATGTATTAGTTAGGGGTAAAATCAATGCAGATCAGTGAGCAGAAAAAAAAATAGAATCTCAGAACCAATTTCATTTCTACAGAGTTGAGGAAAATGGAAAACTGCAATAAGAGGTAGCTTATCACAGGCACAACTTGCTTTTAATTTTTTTTCTTTCACTGGGTTACACAACTCTTCCACTTGGTTTTAAACCTGCTGACCTCAGAGGCTTGCAGAATTATTGCAGCAGACTACTTGTTTTATGTACACTGTCTTAGGTTTCTTTTTGGACCACCAACAGGATGGTGTTTGAACACTATTATGGATCAAGTTGATACCTTTTCGAAGTTATTTGGGAAATAAACAAAAGAAAAAGAAAGCGGCCAGATGTAAGACATGCAGCAACTCCATTGTTGGGATGCTTGTTTATCCTTCCTTCTCTTTGTCGCCAAGTGAGAAATTCATTCTACACGCTCATACAAAAATTAAAAAAGGAAGTCCTATGGCACATTTGTAAGACTATATATCTAAGATGAAGGGGATGAAGCTGTATCTTGCACTGTTCTCTTTTCCCCTGTTTAAGGTTTTTGGTAGGCCATGGGGTTGGGATCAACAGTTTTTCCAAAAACACACATCTGATAATAGAACTCGACATAAAATTTGCAAGCAATTGTAACAAACTGCCATTCACGTTTGGATAGCTCACTGCTTGATTGCTCACTGTATTACAGAACCTTTTTCGTGCTGATTTCCTTTATATTTTTTTTCTTCCCAACTCTTTCAAATCATGAGGCAATGCATTCCCTCCGGTATTTCATTTGCTTTTTTTTTTTTTTTTTTTGGATAAATAGGGAATTTAAAATAGTTTAGATAATAGACATGAAGGAGTAGGACAAGAAGTTCACTTCTGAAGGCTGATCTTGAGGTCATTTCAACTTTCAGTCATGTTTCTTGATTTTGAGTTTTTGATCCTAATCTTTAAAGAAATGGTGTTTTCAAAATACTGATTCTGTACTTTTTGAAGAGCAGTCTGCTCATAAAAAGTAAGTAAGTTCAACACTCAGCCACCAAAATTGTGATTCTTTATAAAATTTTGAACAGATATGCATAACAATTCATATTTGAGCAGAATATTATCTCTTAGTTTTTCCGCACTTCCAACTAAAGGCAATACATGAATAAGCAAGCCTGACAAAGTTCTGTGAATATTCCCTACTATAGGAATAATCACTTCCATGAATATTCCCTTTTATTTTAAGCCAGAGAGTTAATGCAATATAGCTATTTTTTCTCTTCTTTTCTTTTTTTCTAGCAAGGAGGATATTGCTACATACTGAACTCTGAATTCTGATGAATTCTAGCTCATCTGTAAATAGTTTTTTACTTTTTTTTTCTTTTTTAATTTAAACAGCATACTATGCTTGTCCCTTTGGAAGATAAGTTTTGTCAAAGAACTTGCACTGATTTAAAATCAATTCCAAATGGGAGGAAAGTGAAGATTTAAGGTGATGTTAAGATTTATTTTCTAAATATAATGTTCCAGCATGTTAGAAAGGAAAAAAATAGACAGTTTTCTTCATTTTACTCTTTAATGTAGAGTCAGTGCTTTAATTAGGGGTTTTTTTGCTTTTGTGGCAATAGACTCAGGATAATCATTTAGCTGAACTTTAATTTACAACTTAGTTATGTACATTTTGCATATTTGGACACAACTTGCATCAACAACACAGTTATCACTATAAGCTTTTACCAAAAGATTATGAAGAGAAAATACTAATTAATCTAATGTACATGACGATGAAGTTAGTTACCTGAGTTCAATTTCTTTTGACTTTTTTCCCACTTTTTTTTTTACTGTAATAAAACATTATTGTTTTATCATTCACACCATACCCTTTTAACACTGCATCTATCTAAGTATACTTGTTTGAAGTTTTCCATAACAAGACCCAGATCACTCAAAATGGATTATTACATGATTATGTTCCCTTGATATTAACTGGTATCATGCACCAGTTCAGTTGAAAATGAAATCTCGAATTCCTAAAGGTTCTCAGTGCTACAAATAACTTTTGTTCATAAATGGGGAATTTGTGGAATAGCATAACCCAACTGCTGTGTTTGCATGCTGAGTTCCTCTTTTCTTTCTTTTTTTTTTTTTTTTTAATTAACCTTTGTGCTTCTGGATATCTCTATATTCATGTCTATCTCTATATTCATGTTTTCCTCTCCAAAAGGAAAATGTAAGGCTATTTTAAAATTTGTGTGAGTGAAAAGCACTTGCTTGGTTGAGTGGCCTAGCAGGGTTCGACAGATTTAAATCCCTAGATGATTGGCAGGTACATTCTTAGCACTTGACATCACTGTAGTCAGTGAGCTAAAGAGTTTCACAGAGAGCAAAAACAAAGATCACACCCAAAGAATTGCTTGTCCCCGTACCAGGAATAATATTCCAGAATTTAATCCTTAGGCAACACAGAGGAAAAATACATATATAAATAGTTGTAAACTATTTATATATTAAAACAAACTTTTGGGGGGCGAGGTATGATGTGTCAATAAAATAATATGAAAGGGAAAAGCAGCATACTCTGCTGTACTTTCCTGTTGGCATCCAAATCAAAGGGAGGGCAGCAAGCACAGAATTTCTAATCACTAGCTATGTGTGGTTACTTGAGTTATCAACATAAACATAAATTCATATAACTCAATTCTTCTGTTACCCAGCTTTTTCCATGTGGTACACAAAACTCATTGTCTTGTTGGCTTATAGGCGATCTCATCCCCTTTCTAGTATAATAGAATTACTAAGGCTGAATAAATAAATTTTCCTGACTTTCTGCTATTGCTGTTTGTCATAGATATGAAGCAATCATCATGTTTTATCCTGGTGCTGCGGTAGAACAGCTGCACAGGGGTAGCGGCGCACCGTACCATTCGTGGTGCCGCCGACTGCACCTCCCTTGGCGTCAGGTTTCCTGCTTCTGACCGCAGGGAGAAAACCTCCTAATTCCCCTACTTCTGGGTCAGACCCTGTGTACCATCTCTTATACTGTATCCTCTGTGGTTACCTAGGCAGTCCCAGCCTGGCACCCAGGACTACGTGGGGATGCTGGCGCAGACACCTGTAGGAACAATGTTTTCCTAAGGAGGTGAAAAAGAGAGAAACCTTAAAATGCCAAAGTGCATGGCTAGCTTATCTTTACTTCAGCATGAACTTGCTTCTTTGGACAGAGGATTTGTTCGTTCAGACTAGTTCACGTGGTTTTTGTGGGAAATTAAGCAGGAATCTATACAATCTTTGGCTTTTCTGCTGTCTTCAAATACATCAAATGCCTTTGACTTTAAGTGACAGCTTACACTTCCTGCTGTTTTCCTAAACTTTCTGTGGATTCACTCCAGTTCAGTGTACACAGGCATGGCAATTTAATCTAAGTTGGAGAGTCAGAGATCCTGCTTTCTTCTGCCTTCCTTCTTTCCCACCTCTACATCTTTCCCAGACTCCTCCTTTTCGGTGGCATTGTTTTGGAAGGATGGGTGGGGAAATTAGTTTTCAGCCAGCTCAGGTCCCTGAATAGGCTTGCTGCATTATTTCAGAAGGAAAGGTTCACAAAGAGGTGGGAAGGGATGGAAGAATGATTAGGTTTTGGCAATTACATTGCAAACAAACTACTTAGTTTTCTAGTTAATAGCTGTTTCACAGGGCATTGTGGAGTAGACCTGTGTATATCAAGAAACTATTCCCTTGTCTTCTCAGTTAAACTTATTAATGATTTTTTCATTCAATTTAATGTTGTCTGTTGAATGAAAAATGCTAAAATTACTTTGAGAATAAATATAGATTATTTTATTAGAATAAAAGTGGGATAAGCATTTTGAAGATTGACTTTATTTCTAAACAATGCCTTTTCACGCAGCAGATGTTTTACCACCTATAAGTGTTACGTGTTCAAGGACACACAATTTCTGAAATGTTATCATCTCAGCTTGCTTATTGCTCTGCCACTTCTGTTTCTTGTTTTAAGTGCCTCTATGAAGTTTCAGCCTGGACTACATGAATAAGCTACGGTATTTGAAGCCAAAACTTTCAGGAAAATATAAAGATGAAAAATATATTTTCAAATACCAATGGGACAGAATAAGATTCAGCTTCAATAGATTCATTTTCTGCTAGTTCTTTTAACCATAATTTTAGTTATGCTTTAATTTATTAGAAGCCTTAAATTTGGTCTTTGCATACATTATGAGGTAAAATTCAAGAGCCAAATGAAAGACCTCTTTGGAGGGATTAGTTGTGTTTTTTCGCTTCCATACCCTCCCACCCTTGCTAAACTATAATGCTTTAAAACTATAATGCTTTAAGGTAGTACTTTCTTTTCACATACAGCTTTGTCTTGTTTTGAGCCTTCAGCGTGCTCCTGGATGTGCTCACAGAGCAGCACATTAACCAAGGAAGGCCAGACCTTCAGTCTTTTCTCTAAAACTCTCTCAGACAATCCTGATGTTGTCAGACATTTCTGGGAACTTCTGAGTGCCCATGTCAGCTGGGGTGCAAAAGCTCTCAAGAATGCATATACATTACGCTAGCAAATTATGATCCATTTCCGAATGTGGACAGTACAGTCATGACTGCCCCTTAGTAGTAGTTACTAGGAAAATGGAGCTGTGACTAAATGACTTTGAAATATTAAAGTTCCCAGGCAATGGAACAGGAAAAATGTGGTCTGAGAGCTAGTAAGAATGCTTATAGTCCTTGAATGAGAGAAATGCTCAAAAGTAATAAAGCACTAATGATAATGTTAATTTCATACTTTATATTGCCTTAATTTTCATTTCAGTTATCTAAAAGAAGCAAAAAGAACAACCGAGAAAAGATCTGAAAATTTCAGATTCGAATGAACTGCACAAAACTTGAGGGTTGCTTAGGCTGTGAGAATAAGGCATATGTGGGCTTTTCAAATGTGTCTAATAGATATTCTTTTAAAAGAGAAAGGCAAAATAAATACTGATCATGTTAAGAATATTTTCTAGACTTAAAAACAAGGTACCCATTAGTGTCTCCCTTACCTATTTCAGTATGATAATTTCATACATGTGATATTAGACTTAAATAAACATTTGCATGTAAATTAGGCAGAAACCATGGACAAGTTCTCTCCAGGTCCTAAACTGTTACATTTCTTACAACTTGGTATGTGCTGAGGCAGCTGCAAGTTTGGAAGCCACAGCGAACCTTGAACTTTGGAACAAATCATTGCGTTGTTTGACTTACAGAGTTTGAGAGGTTTTACTTGGTCTAATGAGAAGATTTATTATAAATTAATAATGTTTGCAATTATAAGCATGAAAAACATAACTCTGTGTTCCCAGACTTCTTACCTGTCCCTCTGAAAAATCAAGTCCTTGGTGTCACTCACTATAGATTCTGTGTATTTTTACAGAATTCGCATTATGCAAGTAGGTCACTGCTAACCTCAGAGTTTCTGTGCTGTTTGAATGCTGTTGTGTGAACACTAAATGGAATTCCATTTGAAGATATGCAGTTTGCTAAAGGGGTTTGGAGAAAATTATGAAATTATACTAGAGTACTGTGCCCTTTTTTTTATCCTCTCTCTCCATTAGTGAAACAAACTCAAATGGTCAGTATGGTAAATCATCTAAATAAGCTAATATAAAAATTTTGTTAATTAAACTAATTTATAACTTCAGCTACTCATTTTTATCAAGGTCACCTAATATTTTTTTCAGTGCTGCTTAATTAATATTGTGGCTCCTCATCTATTAAATCAACTCTGAGTTGTCAGTAAAAGGAAGTATTGCAGAGTAATCTGGTTATATCTTTTAAATTCTCCTAGCTTTTTAACTGAATCCACAATGTATTTTGTGTCAAAAAGTGACAGTCTTTACAAACTCACAATACAGTCAAAGATAACAAAATCACATGGATGTAAAGTAAATTGATTTGAAATATTGTTCTGTTATGCTAAGAATGAGTTACTGGTATTTCTCTCAAGGGTTTGCTTCTGTATGCTGTCATAAGGTACTGATGTATTTTTACATTATGTACTGCCCACTGAGTTGCTCTCTTCCCTGTTATCTTTTTACTACCGACTGAAACATAGCAAGGGCTGAGTTAAAATTTTATCTATCAATCATGTCAGACTAGTATAACCGATGGGCCAGATAAGTGAATAGTCTCTTTGTTTTTGCTGTTCTGGCCAAATATTTGAACCCGAACTTGTAAGAAACAGGAAAAAAATCCCAGTCTCAGAGCACAGGGTCTGATCTCAAAAAGTAGAGAGTCTGAGGCTGACCTGCCAAATCAAATTGTCTCCTCTCTGTAAAGAAAACAAACAGTACTGTTTAGTGTAATAAGGACAAGGCGTGTAAAGATGCACATCAAGTTTTCTGAGTTGGTGTTATTGATCACCATAAAAAATGCTTCCTATGACGTTTTAATACATTGATTATCATAATTCTCTTCAGCTACTGAATCTCACTAAAGCTATATTCCATGAGGTGATTAATCTGATATAATCTGTTCTATGAAAGACTGGAATTTGCTCTTTTTACCTGTAATCTTTAACTCTGTAGATGTAAATATATTCAGACCTGATCAGTTATGGCAAGCTGAAACCACTCAGATTACAACAGGGACAGACAGACCTCTAGTAAGCAGGTTGAGGAGATGGGGCATCTTGAGCTCCCCGTGTCGGGATCATGCGCCCCTCATTGGACCACACAGGGGAGGACAGGATAATGTGTCCAACAGAGCTTCAGATGGGAGAGAAATTATCCCCTCTTCCATTGGAAAGGCTACCATCTATTGTGTTTTTTCTTCTGCTTGGAATTTGGGTCGCAAAGGGGGGCCTGGGCCACCTGTGGGCTGTGTGTGGAATATTCCAGCCTATGTAAATGACTTAATTTGTGCCTATATTAATTAGGACATCTCCGCTGCACGTGGGGTGTGTGTATGCTCCCGTATTTCCATCCAAGGTTTCCTGAAAAGAAAGACAGGATGCACCTCCACCTTCCTCCAGCTCAGTAGCCCCTTTCTTCCCGCTCTTGAGTTATTGTATTGCCATCACTTCTTGTCCCAAAGCAAAGGCAAAGTTTGTCTGGCTCGTTTTACGTTTGGTTTGTGAGGCTACGGAACCGGAGAATCAGCGTCCACGGGGAGCGGAGAGGATGAGGCACGCTCGTGTCCTACAGAGTGGAAAGACGCTGAGAAGAAATCGGGTGGAAGCAATGAAAACTCCCTGAACTGGCTTGTTAATCTCCACCTTGAGGTAGAGCGAGCAATATGAATACATCCTCAGGCAGGATGGACGAGAGAGACTTCAGAAAGATTTAAACATACAAAAAGCTGCATCTTGCAGGGTCTGTCTGAGCTCTCTCAAGTGCATACAATATGATAAAAATATACAAAATTGCCTCTTCTAAAAGAAAATAGAAAACTGGACATCTCCCAGAATTAACCATGCTCTATCTCACAGGCAAAAGAATGAAAACAGGACGCTGAAATACTGTATATTTTGCATAACAATCACTTTGTATCATGATGGATCGAACAGGTACAAGGAAAACTTCTAGAACTTTCTGCCACTTGCATCGTGTTTCCAGTCACGGATGCTCATGCCCTCTTTCTGTGGGCACAGCAGAAGACCTCACTGCCATGTAGTAGAGGTATTAGAGAGAGAGTGTGGGTGTACATTCAACTTGATAAATCACACATATATGATGAATTCAGTTTTCTGCATGTAAAGATGACTGTTAGGTTGGATGACAGTTTCTGCCCCAGCTCAGTGGTATGCAAACAAATGTTTAAAAATAGGATACACATTTAAACATCAACCCCCCCTCCCAGCTTAACCTCACAACTGCATAAGAATCTAGTCTAGTAATCTTCATATCAAATCTATAACTTCCATTATATCATTCCAATATATCATTCAGATATATACAACTGATTTAAAGATTTTCAAGTGATAAGGAATTGACCACCTCGAATTGTAAGCTTCCAAGGATTAAACCCTCACAGTAAAAGAAAAACCTATGCCTTCCATTTTAAGTTTGTCCAACTACAGTTCCTTTGTATTGCACCTTGTAATGCCTTTGTCTCTTAGAACAATATATCTGAAATCTTTTCCCCTATGGGTATAGGTAGAATGTAATCAAATGCTCTTTTAACTTTCTTTTGGGTAAGCTGGAGAAATGGAGCTTCTTAAATTTATTATTACGAGAGGGGCTTTTTTTTTCACTCATCTTCTCCCCCAAATGTTTAATGATTCCATGAGTTTCTTCTGATGGGTGAATATCAAAACCGTAGACAGTAGCCCAGTGGGAGTTTCTCCAAAGCTGTATACACAGTACCATTTCCTTAGTCCTTCCTGATATTCTACCTTGTCTTCATCTAAGTCCTCTGACATCCTCTTTATTTATATTGTACTGGGAGCTGATATCCAACCTGCTACCGCCCCAAATTCTAACTGTCTTCATATCCGAGAGCAGTGTTTATTTCCCAAGTTTACTCGCAGAAATTTTATTCAGATACCGTGGAAAGGGAGTCATTTATCCCACCTCTAACGATCAAGTGCTGTGGCTTTCCTTTCCCCAGTATATGAACTAAAACACAAAATTCCCACAACAGAGCAGCCCTGCCTGTGCGGGTGCTCATGAGATCTTAAAACCATGAGATTTTAAAATCACACAGTGCAGTGTGGTAGTTGAGCAAGCACACTGGATATTTAAAAATAAAAATCTGCTGGTGGGAAGTCTGTGCTGGGAAGACGTAGTGGTTCCCTCTGTTAAAGGCCACTGTTCAAACACAATCCTACTCAGGAATGTGAAAAATCCCTATCCGGAAACCATCTAGCTCACTATTTTGGGATATCTCTTCATACCAATATTCTGGCCTTGATTTCTGCAAGCTGACTGGGAACAAGGCAGTTATTTTACATGTCACTGCTGATAAGGGAAGAAAAGCAAATCTTTTCTTTAGTGAAGGGACTGAGCAGGGAGCCATTTTCTCTTATCTGGGAAGATTCAGTCCTGTATGGAAACCCAAACTGCTTTACCAAGAGCTCTCTAGTCCTTCATAATTTCTGGTTGAGTATATTCATTTGCTGGGCTTTACTTCCACCTTTTGTACAAGTATTTTGAGGAAGTTGTTGATAATAGCTGAAAAAGGCAGAAGTTGTATTCAATAAGCTATGGGAGAAATAAATGCAGAAATCCTAATTAAACGCAAAGTCCTCTTAAGGTTAAAAGCTCCAAAATATCTCCACCACCAGGTAAAATTTGTTAAAACTTGTTATCAGAGCTTCGTTGTGTAAGACATGTTTTTAAATGACTGAATCAAGCACTGCAATAAATTACCCTACATGATTAGAAGACACAAAAGTTATTGCCCATTTTCTGTAGTAACGTTGTGGTCTTGCAATTATATTAAAGGCTATTCATTTTATTGAGAGGGGCCTTCAAACTTGCATTAGCGTATTTTGAGTATATTTCCATCTCTTTAAATACATACAATCCTCACTCCCTCCCCCCCCCCAAAAAAAGTAGGTTACTCTTCACATATATATAAAAAATGGGCACAGGAGAGCAGATATAGCATAACAACTATATTCTTTTTGTTTAAATGAAAGATAACAAATGGTTTTCCTGGCAATAGGAGTGTTATTTTATGCTTTTAGAATCTTTTCCATTTTCTGTCCTCTGTTTTTCTCAGGGACAACTTAAAAGAGCTTAGAATAATGGTGAAAGCAGAAAGAGTGATGTCACTATAACATTTACATACTTTATCTCCTGTATCAGAGAAATGGGATGTAATCTTTGAGATTTGTTCCTATGTTGGAATTCTAAATACTTTGGAAGATGGGATTTTCAAATTCAGTACATTAAGCCATCTCAGATAAGTAACAAAATTGAGATGATTAAATATTATGTAATTTTGTTGGCTTCTTCAAATAGGTAAATATTTCTCAGTAAAACTCTCTCCTTTCCCAGCATCTGGAGAATTATGCTGTGACTCAAATGACATTATTCTACCACCCACAGAATGTTTTTGCTTAGAGTTCACAGAGAGATTGAGATGATAAAAACATATTCTAGTAACGAATGTATTAAAGGAACATTTTTATTGCAAGGATGTTAAAAGTTGAATCGAGAATATCTACTTTAAGAAGTATTTCTTAAAGAAGATTATTTCCTTCCTTGTTTTCTAAAAAGCTCTATTAAAGAAAGGGATTAGTTCATCCTATTTAGGACTACTGTTGTGGAATAAATATTCTTTGTCCCATTTTCCTCCTGTTTTGATCACTTGCTATGAATATTCATTCTATTTATTTCAACTGTAATATTAAAATAAATATCATTATTACTTTGTCAACACCTCATTCCAACAGCATGTTCTCTGGTGAGAAATGGTGTCTTGGGTGAATTGAAAACAGCTGGTTCTGTAAGGGTTTTTTCTTCCTAAAAAGAGCAGCTAGCTTTTTTTTTTTCTTTAAGCTGATGTGGATGAAATTCATATAGTCGTGCTCTCTACTGTGTGCTTTGTGGCAGAACAGTATTACTTGCAATCACAAAATACTGTATACTGGAAAATCAGAAAGGAGAAAACTCTGAGCTGAGAAAGGTAGCCCACAGGAGGGCTGTCAAGTCCACATATATTACATGCAGGTCTTCTCCTTCCCCAAGGTAACTGATATTGGCATCTGCATAGGCTGAAATAGTTTTCGTTTTTATATTTTGTGGGAACATTTGGCTGAAAATGGTTTCCCTCAGCAGGTACAGTCACTAATGTGGATTTGCCCTTTTGGAGATAAAAATGTATTTAGTGGCTAAACAAATAAGGTAAAGTAGAAATATATGGGGTCACTGAATAGGTCACTAATATTTTGTTAACAGTCTTTTAAGCTGAGGTCACTGTCTTTCTACTGAGGGACGTTTTAAACATCTTCCTCCCCTGTTGAGCTTAAAAATTCCAGATCCATTAGAAAGTAAGTGTCACATAAAATGCCCACATGCTAGTACTTCCACCAGGACTTGCTCATTCCAGAACATCTCACCCACTGCTAAATTAATACACCCATAAATACATCCCTGGTACGGGTAGGATGGCTATTTTACATTTAGAGTGTATTTACAGCGATTACTGTCAGGTGAGGTAGATTCTGATTAAAACTGGTTACCTTTGCTAGCTGTATTTTTAACTGGGAACTCCACAATAAATAGAGAAACTTTGTAATAACTCTATACAACAGATAAAATTTCATATATATTGAAGAAATGCAGATGGGGTTAAAAGTCTATTGTTTCCCATCAAGACTTTAGACCATTATCTTGGTTACCTTTATCATAACCTAGCAGAACTCAGTGATCAATTATTGATAAATGTTGCCAAGAAAAAAACAGTAGAGGAATTCCTCTCAGGTATTTTTCTTAAAACTTATTTTTATTTACTTGACAAATTTTTTCTATAAATATTTTTATGTTGACTATTGTGTGATTGTTTGGTACACAAATCATTTGTGCACACTCATCTAAAGTTTCAATCATTCCCTGTTATCGTTTCATAGTAACAACCTTTCAGGTAACTACTAAATTAAAACATTCCTAGAAAGAGCTCTAATATTTTCACTTAACAAAAGGATCACATGTTTGCTTTCCTTTCTAATTAATAGATATAATTCTTGTTATTTTGAATAGTTACAGTCTAATCTTTTTGTAAATTTTCCCATTTCTCCCTCATTTTTTGTAAAATCTTTTAAAAAAAAACCTTAAAAAAACACACACACACACATTAAATGTAATAAATAAGATTTCCAGATACACCTCTGTTGTTTCATTTTGCAGAAGTCACATACAACTGTCAAGGATTTGCAGGGAAATAAAAGGGTATTTTGTCTTGACTTTGACTTCTTTTTTAGCCATAAATTTAGTAATAAATTTCTCTATGTAACAAATGCCTAAACTCAGGCCATAATCCAAAGTATATGTGTATCATATGTAGACTATATGTTTTGAAATGCTAAAACTAAAACATTTTGAAGAAGTAAGCTTATAATTCAAATCTCCTTTCAAAGCAAGGAATGGCTTTTGATGGCCAAGAAACAGATCCAGTATTTTCTTCTTGAATTTTTGACCAAATAGGATTAAGGATAAATAAATCTACTATTCCATAAATTCACGATAAACTGTCATTCCCTTCCAAAAACAATTTATCAGTGATAAATTTAAGCTAGCAATTTGAGCATAAAATTCTTGAGAATGAACATAGCTTCTATAGGCCCTTATATGCCTATTTGCAGTATTAGTTCAATATCTTGCCTAATTATATTTAAAACAATATCCTATTTTAATGTTCAGCAACCATAAACTATCTCTGCAAGTGGTGATCAGACTTTTTTTTCATCTTTTTAGTACTTACTTCATGTATACTTTGAAAAATACAAAATAAATCATAGTTTTCAAATTCAGATAACCTATCACTTTTATGCAAGCATGTTATGCAAGCATGGTATTTCTAGAAGCTTTGCACAGGTATATCTGCACTGAATTCAAGATGACTATGGAGCCAGTGAGTGAGATCTTTCTTTCCCACTGCAGCAGAAAATGTACACCTCATGGCAGTCACACTGTTCTCTTTCACTCCATTTATCACACTGTATTTCAAAATGCCTGTAAAACTTAATTACAAACTGACAAAAATGAGAACATCATATGATGCAAGATTGCATATGGGGTATAGAAGTGTGCTCTTCAGCTCACTATTTGCATGTGCCTTACATGTCCCCTGCCTTAAGACTTAAATTGAGTCTCTTCTGCATTGCATCATCCTTCCTATTCCTTACATTTTGCCAAAAGATGTGTATGGTTTAGTATTCAAGTGGTGTTCAGATGTGTAGATGACAGATATTAAAGAATGAAGCTCTGCTCCAGAGTCTTCTGACAAGATGAAAGTTTTTAGCTTGGATGCAGATGAAGTCCTTGAGCAGATACACGGAGGAGCATGAAAACTTGGCCACGAGACCTTCAGGGATGATGCAAAGCTCTTGGGCTGTAGCACTGGGTTGGGTACTCAGGACAGGTCTGTTCTTCCCTACTAGAAAAAAAAGCCTACTTTTGGACAAGTTTACAATAGCAATCTTAAATAACCTAAGAGAGTGCCCAGACTCACTAGAAAGAGAACTGTTCAAATTCTAGCAATAGCATAGTCTTTCTTTTCCTTTATTTTCTTCTTCATATATTTTCTTCTTCTATGGTCTGACTAGATATCTGAGGGACATTGACCCATCCTGTATCTGCCAATTGTTTCACTTCTTTCTGTTTATTGCTTGCGATTTGTTTTTGTGTGTTATCAGTGACCCTAGCTGGTTTTCTAGCTATTTATCTGGAATTCTTCAATGGCAAGAGTCATGAAACAGCAGGAAATCTAACATGAAATCCAGACAAAGAGACTGGGCACCTGGACAGACTATGTGTGTCTACATGCCATCTATGGCTAGATTGACTATGCAACACTTAGCATATGCATGCATTTATATACATGCAATCTGCTCATGTCTAGCAATGTCCAAGCAGGGATAGTATGTGTGAAGAAATCAATTGCAATAGTTCAGACTAATAAGATTTTTTTTTCTTCTAACTCATGCATTTGGAAGAGCTTTGCTTAGTGTTTTTGCAGTTAAAAATAAGTATGTGATGAAGGAAAAGCCTCAACAGGCTGCTTCTGTAGTGCTAGTCCTTCCTTGGAGAAAAGGGCAACCAGATTCGCAAGAGGCTCTGCATAGCCTATGTGCCAGGATACCAATGTTCGCTTAAATTATTACAGTTATCTGTGGTTTCTAAGAAGGTCTCCAAAGGCACTCTAAGAATTCTGAGTTTTATCAGATGTATGTTTTGTAAATATTTATTGTAATAGGATTTATACATCTTTTAGCTTGAAAATAAGCAGCAGAAAGTCATTTTAGCTAGGCAGTATAATGTGCTAATTAAAGACACACAGAAAGAATATGAGCTAATACTTATTCTTCAGCTGAGAGGAGCCCACTTACCACATATGCACAGAACAGCACCAGGAGCCAATTAAGATGTGCAGGAAAAGAAGAAAACAGGAGATAGCATTTCAGGGATAGACATCTCAGAGCTGCTGTTCTCGGTAAGTCAGTCTAACTTTCAGGCCCCCCCAAGCTAGCTTCATTGTTCCATTTTGAAAAACAGCAAGAAACGAGATGTTGCTGTTAACTGAATCATGCCCATGTCTCCCACAGCTTTCCTAAGGATCCAAAAAGAGAAATGGAACTTCTGCACCAAGTTCTTTTCAGAGATTATTTTTTTTTCTTGCTATAACTTTATTTCTCACCCCCAAATCAGCATATCACATGGAGGTCAGAGAATCATAGAATAATTTAAGTGAGAGAGGACCTCAGAAAGTCCCACCATTTCTGAAAATGGCTATATTAAAATGTAAGAATTCCAAGTTTCTTTCTAGTAATCATGAAGAACAGTATGAACAGGCTTAAAAATGACCTCCTGCATATTCAGCAATCTTCATATACAAAACTCCCATTGGAATTCAAAGATAACACAGAAAAAAATCCTTTTATATTTCCTCTATTTATTCTAAAAGAATTGATATCCGACTTGATATTCTGGCTCTGTAGAGAAACTTATCTTCAAAGATTTGAGGCTGAAAGTGACTCCTTGGTCACAGAGTTCCATGCTCGCTTTTACTTCAGCCCCTTCTCTGTTCTGGGGAACAAACATAGGCGTGCTGTCTTTATGAAGAAGCCACCCCAAGACTTTATCAAATGAAAATGCTTTAGCCAATTATCATCCGCCTGCCAGGTTCGGTAAATGGTCTTTCAAAGGTTGCCTGGAGGCAACCATATGGCCATGAGGGCATATGCTTGTATGGTTTCATGTTATGTATGGCCATGAGGGCATATGCTCGTATGGTTTTACCAGAGAAAAATAATCATACATAAGGATCAGGTAGACTGCTGGGTCATATACAAACACATACACCTTTATCTTTTGGCTCCCACAGTTTCTCTATTGTGATGTATCTGCTCTTAAACTGGTTTATTTTTAAGAATAACAATTTTGTAGTTGCTGCAGAGGAAACTGGAAAGAAGCACTTGCAGTGAAGAAAATGGCCCAGTTCTTTTCCTTCCTTTCTGCAAATTAATTTCTGTTCATTCCCACTCCTAACACTTTTTGAAATCCTAACATTAAGATACTGAGCTTTATATAAAAAGAAAGGTAGTGACATGGTTATTTTAATGATAATTTTGCCTATAGAAAAAAAAAGTATCAAAGGAAGAGACACTGAAACATCTTGGTGAAGGGTTCATGTGGGGGTAATGGAAATAACCTCTAGAACTAAGAGGCATTTTCTTATCTGTGAGTCTGGAAAGAAGAATGAAGCATCTGAGCTACTTACAAAATATGCACTTTAAAATTAAAGCCAACTACTGTCTGAAGATTGGAGGGAGACTGAATATAATGCCTAACTTTCACAGAAGAGTTAAAGGTAATGCTGGGAATTACATAGCGGTACTGAAGCCCCAAACAGTACAGGAAAAGCTAGCTGCCCCCAAATTAGCCAGTGAGGAATTTAATAGAGACAGATCAATACCCATATCTGATTTTTCTGTATCAAAATTGTAAATCAACAGAATTCCCTAGGCATTTAGTATAGTTAAAAGAATAGAGGTCTTTCTTTTGTAATAGCTACAAAAAGTGTCCTAAAGGATCTGGGGAAAATGTCTCATGGAAAACCTTTCTTTCCTTTAACTTAGATTTGTAGTTTGCCGAACATGAACATGAGGCTGTAGCAGAAAGGTATCTATCTGAACAATAGGAGAGAGGATATAGAAGACGAGAGGTCCTGTGAGCTTTCCTTTCTTCAGGAGGACAGGTCTTTTTATTTAGTTAAACCAGTAGAATTTAATATCCTGAGGAAAACTGAGAGAATTCAGTAAAGAACTAAGAATTTTGTACTCATGTTAATAAAATGGCAGTTTCACCATTTCATGTATGTGAAGTTCACATGGATGTGTGTTATGTTGAATTGAACTAGAAATTGCTTGCTAGAACCAAAAAAAAAAGTTCTTCCCAAGTAATACCACTCAGTCATAAGTCAGGGGGACTCATTAGAAAGGGAAGGAAGGGAGGGATTTTGTTTTCCTTTGGAGCAGAATATGCTTTTAGAAGGATGACCGCTGTATTTGACTGACCAGTGATCTTGTAGGATATGACTCCTGTGAACTGCCCTGACTGTGGGAAGTCCAAAAAAGTTTGGTTTTGCCAGTCTTCATAACACTTGAAGAGCCTGGTTTATAAACCAGAGGTTTAATGAGAGATTTGCAAAGCAGACAGGTTTATAGGAGGGGTCAGAACAGCTTTGTGCTGGAGATTTAAATTCACTGAATGCACTTTAGAAACTGGCATGTTTTTCCATACCCAAAGACATAAGCATGTACATTATATTTAGGTTATTTTCTATTCTAGATACAAAAGAGAGAAAAAAAAAGAAAGACTATAATATAACGAAAATGGCCATATTGGGTTTGAGCGAAGGGTAGACCTAGCAGGCTATTCTTTCTCTGACAGTGGCCCAAAGCAGGTGCCTACAGAAAAGGAGGAAGAAGGACAAGCCTATAGACGTGCTCTCTCATCTTCCAGGGACTGGTGTCTCATATCAGTCCTGAGCCAGAAGTTGGCTTCATGTATTTAGTAATCCTCAGCTTTCTTTTCCATTAACTTGTCTAGTCTCTCCTTGAACCCATCTAAACCTGTATAGAACATTCATGGGAAAAAAATCAAAAGACCCATTCTTTCTTATTCTATACAGTATTCTATTTTGATTATTAGCCAAGACATTGCCCACTCTGCACCAAGAGGACAATGACATCTTTCTATAAGAAGTACCAAGAAAATTAAATGTTACAGCTGTGCCAGAGGTGTATTTTCCCTTAATCTTCATTAGAGCTTTCTTGCCTATTCTTACCTTGGAACTTGGCCTTTCTGTTCTTACAACCTTCTATTAGGTGTGTGTGTGCACAGCAGTAAATGCACCAACATAGTTTCCTCCTGTACTTCATTGGCTGATATTCCTAAAAGATGGTTTTCTTCTGTAAAAAAAACTAAAATATGCAAGAAAAGCTGACAAGGTGAGTATGCCAAGAAAAGAAAAGAAAATCTACGCTCCAATAAAATCCCAAATATTATCATAATGTGTATTCCAAGTCAAGTCTAAGATGTCCCATATTTTTGCTGAATGTGTAAGATTGTGTTTCATTAGGCTCCCATTCATTATGAAAATAGACCAGCAAATTACATCTTTTGTAAATGGAATCATTATAGCTATAATTTACAAAATATATTAAGCCCTTTGATCGTTGTCAGAGAACATACCATGTATTTTTATACACATTGCTTGGAAATTGTAATTTAAAAAGTATAAGCGTTACATTCACAGCTTTAGTGCATATTTTAGACTGTACTTTTGGACAAAAAAAATTTTATGTTTTGTCTGTGTAATGGGGCTCACCTTTCAACTGAATAGAAAAAATATGATAATGCAAAATGATAAGATATGAAAGCAAACCGTCATCAATGAACACCTTTCAACTTTCGCATTACTCAGGCCTATGATCTATATAACCTAGTCTTTCTAGTGATAATCTATAGCATATTGAACTTTTTCAGCTCTGTATAATATTGCCATAATATTCCCCATAGTTTGATTTCTGATATATGTATGCATTTTTAAAAAGTTATGTAATATTTGTAATAAATATTAATCTATAGTCTAAATGCTCTTTGGGAATTAGTATTTTTATTGGACTTTTTATCAAGTGCTTTTTTTTAATTGTTATTTTTTAATGATGGTAGGCCCAGGAAAACAAGGATAAAAAGATGCTTAGTAACTTTTAGGAATTTTTGAGGTAATCTTCTTGTACAGTTAAGAGTCAGAACACATGTTGCATCTTATCTGTGTATTAACAGGGAGGAGCACAGTCATAAAAGTATACATTTGAAAATGAACCTGATTTTGTATATATTTGTATTTAAGGAAGATGGCACTTAATATTGAAAGGTCTAGCATAATGTCAAAATCCTGCCTAAGCCAGATACCAGTCATCTAGAAGAAAAGCATCATATGAGTGAAAAATAATCAGTACATAATGTTTAGAAGGTCTACTCCTGGTTTATTCCATGTAAAATCTACACGAATGTAAAAATACTTGCATTTTGGGACTTTGTCAACATTAATTCAAGCTTTAAAAATGTGGAATTGAACATAAGAACAGAATTTGCCTACATATGTATGCTGCTGTCCAGTTTCACTGATTTATTTAATGAAAATTTGTGATCTCAAAAATCATTTAATTTTTCCCCTTTGGGGGGGTGGGGGTGGGGGCTTTTCCAAAGAAAAACAACTTATAATCATTTTATTTAATAGAGAAGGCCACTATGGACCAATATTTTTATTACAAATGGGCAGATTAAACTACACTAGCTGAAAAAATAAATAAAAATAATAAATAAAATAAAACTGATTTTCTAATATGAACAACACCCATGGATGATTTGTTTGAGTTGTCACCCAAAAGGAGCAATGGTTCTGCCCAGCCTTTGACTACTGTTGCTGCAAAGCCCAGGCATTTCCATTTACCCATTCAGTTGCTATGATATTTGTAATTCAGAGTCATAAACTTCAAGAATTTTTTCACAAAAGGTTTAATAAAATGAACACCTAAAATGAAATGCTGTTATTAGCCCAAAATAGCATAGCTGCAGATTTCAAGATCAACCAGTACTGCTTATAATTAATATGATATCACTGATTACCACTTATAAACCTTTTTTATAAGCCTCCTATATTATGCATAACTGAGCATATGGAATCTCAGATCATTTTTTTTACCTTCTGTCCCTGAACATTTTCAGAGGAAAGAAAGCTAGTTGTACCTGATTATTTTGTAGATTCAGCAGGTCTGTTTTCCTGGCCATGAGTCCAAAACCTTTTCTAAGAGGACTTATCTAGCAGCTGTGTTGATAATTCCATTTTGAGTGCAACCTGAAGAGCAAGATGATGTCTTCACGCCTGTGTCTCTAGAGCTTACTTTCTGGAGGGAAATGGACTTTGCATTAATTTTGCAGGAAATGCCATATAGTACAAAGGGAAAAAAATGTTTCCCTTTCTGAGACAGAGCAACAAGGAAGATCAATTTGTGATAGACAGAGGAAGTTTGGCTATACACATCACATGAAAAACCAGTGACAAGGGACCATTTCATGCTGTCATGTATCATGCTTCACTGAACTGGTCTTTCAGAAGCTTTACTGAGACAAATTCATAACTTAAGTTTATCCAAAGAATGCTATCCCATCACCATACAATTAATGACTTCTGGGGTTTTAAAGAACCATGTTTCTTGGGCCAGACACTATAGGCCTTGAATAAGAATATTTTCTTAATGTAATTTATGAAATTTGTACATAGAGTTTTATTGTAAAAGGAACATATTCAGATTTCTCTGTTGAGGTGATTGTGAGTAACTTGGATTGTAACTTGGTCCTCAAAATCAAGGATGTGTTTTGTACTCTAAAAAGTGCACTGGAAACTGTTGTGGGGCTGGATATTCCCCTAAGATGAAGTCAGGATCCTGCCAGCCCTCACGTGCAGAGCTACAACTTCTGAAGCGCTTCAAGGCCCGGGAGGACAGACAGAGCCCAAAGGCACAGAAGCGATCCTCCTCCTGTAGAAATCAACTGAACTGTTAGAGACACGTCACCAACAATAAGTCTAACGGACATTTAAGAATCTCACTGATTATAGCCTCAATTTGTGAAACCTTTTTGCCAGAAATCCATTATGTGAAAGCTGCAAATCTAAGGAGCACATAGATTTAACAGTGAATCTGGACATCAGCTTCTTTTTTTGTGAGGTTGAGTTGTAGAACATTTTGACATTTGCCAAAGCCTTACTGTCAAGTCAGGTGAAAGATGCTTTTGTTTATCCAATCCCCTTAATACCCATGACTTTGATGAGAGTTTTCTGGTAACACCTGAAAATAAATCAGTGTATCTTTCAATGTAACAACATTTACTATGTTTGTAAAGTGAAATTGCTCAAAAATCTGAAAAAAGGGCAACACTTCCTTGTACAACCTTAATTTCACGCCAACATACTATGCATTATACTGCTTAAAATTCAGAATCATGTGGTTTTCTGCTATGTCCTTGAATCCCTCAGAGCTCAAGATGATGGCAGCTTGGCAAATGACACAGCAATTCAATATTTATTTTTGTCCTTATTATTTAGAGATTCCATAGCTCCGTTACTGCACACCATAAAACTGTCTCGGCCATGTGGGGCATAGTGTTCTAGCGGTTGGAGGAATTAGCGTTGGCTGCTGCTCTGCTCTGCATTGACAGTTTTATTATGATGTGGTGTGAATGATTACTTCCAATCCATTTGTTATGGAGAAGTATATGAAAGCAAAGGTTAAAAATCATTTGTCTTACCCATGTGCATGTACCCATGCACAACTGTAGGAAAAAGTTTGCAAAAAATCAATCAGTAGAACTTGATATGAATGAACACCTCCTATTTGGAATAACTTGGAAAAAAAAAGAAAGAAAACAGAAAACCCACGCTTGTAGTAAACTTGGCCTAATAGATGCATTGCAAAATCTTAATTCTCAGCAATCACGTATGTTACTGCACAGAATGTGTTTAGTGGAGGGGGCTCTCTAGGAGAATAAATGATTGATTTTCAGTCTGGCTGTCAAGCAAGCAAAAATATTAAAATTAAATTGATTTTTTAAGTGTTATTATTTCTTTCCACAGAAATGTAAAAGCAGCAAAAACATTCCTCAGTGATTAAAATGTTCCATCTAACTAAAATAAAATGTTTCATTTTGGTGCTTATGTAAGGCAAATGCATTGAATGAGTTGCTTCACAAAAATGATGGAGGAGAGGCCTGGCCTTTACCAAACACCTTAGAGGTTTGAGCAGTCACCCAACAGCCGGGCAACTCAGAATCACTTCCATCTCTGCTTGAGAACACTTTAACCTGTGAGACTTTAATCACCATGTCAAGGAGGTGGGAGGAGGGCTTTACTCCACACTTTATATACATTAAATTGTTTCTAATTCAGCAACTGGTGGTCATTCATTCCTTCTTCTAAAATACCAAGTTAAAGAGCTATTTTCACTGGTTGCGAAGCACACAAGTCATGTGGTTTTTTATGAGGTAGAACAGCTGCAACAGGATGGGTGTAGGGTGACCACCTCAAATAGCCTACCAGCGTAGAAAATGAAAAAGAAGAGATTTTAGTTCATGCCCATCACTTGCCTGACAGAAGGTGTTATGTTTCTAAGGGAGCGCGACAGCCACTGGCTTAGAGAGCATTCTGATCTGGGCTTTCTTTGGAGTTCTTCTACTTTGTACAAAAATTAATTTAATATGTATTGAGAACACACAATGATTGTCCTATGTGATGAGGATGGCAAATTCATTGAAGTGGTAGAAATATCTTTATTTTACGTCTTTAAACATAAGCATAAATTAGAGACACTGGGAGAATTAGGTGTTCCTTTAATATGTAGGACTATGATACAACCAGTGGTCTAGGCCATTTATATCAGACACAAGATAGGGTGGGAAATGAACCTGGGTTTCCCATAGCTGTTTTCCCATACTATGTGACAGTAAAATCATACCATCATCATCTTAGGTAAAAATACTATCATTTTTTGAGTTGAAAAAAGTATGAATTCAACTGGAATTCGTAAAAAATGCAGAGGCGAATAAGTCCATTTTTTTCTAGCAAATCTACAGTTTTCCAGAAAATAAATAAAATTTACTTACATGCATTCCTGAGTTAACCAGAGAATCTCTTGCTATTCTATGATGATTCCTGCACTTCAAACAATTCTGCTCTGATTTTCTCATTTGCATCTTCGAGCTTGTGTCAAGTAACTTTCCTGTGGGTTGAAGAAATGTTGAAGAAGATTGGATTGTGGGGGAGTCTGTCACGTCTGATATGCGGCAAACTATCTCTCTACTTTGACCACCATGTAGAGGAAAGTTTGAGCAATCCAGAAGAAATGAGGTATGTGCAACATTTGTACCACCCTCCTGGTCCTATCTTGGGGTGTACTGTACACATCTTGATCTGTCAAAACTTTGCCATGTGGCAAAAATATGGATCTTGCCTAGCTTTAGATTTAGATGGTGTCACAAATACTTACTAACAGCGTACTATTTGTAGTGGGCTGGTAGAACATGGAGTTCTCTATTTTGGGGTTGTTCCATCCTGTCCACCATGGGATAAGGCAGGGTGACAGCCTTTGACACTGTTACATTACCTATCCATCAGAAAAAAAAACCCAAAAAACTAGAGCTAGCAAGATTTGTGATATGATGAAATCTTTCAAACTAGCAAATTGGTGGAGCTTTAAAGGGCTTGTGAGGAAGGAAATCTCTCTTTCCTTTCCTTACCACCTCCTTTGCTTTATTTGTCACTGTGACCTCCTGGGGGTCTGGCACCTGTCCCCTAGGGACATCTGCCCTGAGCCTGTAGGGAAAGGTGCTGCAATCCCTTCTTTCCATCTGAGTTGCAGGACTCTCTTCTGCCAGAATCCACTGGACTCTGTTGGTCGGTACATGCAGTACCTTTGCTGGGAAGAGGGAGGAAAAGGGGAGCACACGCAGCTTCTGCTTCCCTGCTGGGTACAAAACCGGCCAAAGAACATCATCACCATTTACTGGGGAAAAGGGAGGAAAGAATAAGAGATAACAATAGGGGAGAGGGAAAATGGTAACAGAGGCTAGGGAAACACGCAGTGTCTGGCGGGGCCAGGCTGCGTACAGTGACCCAGAGTCAAGAATAATATTGTGGTCCCTGTGACACAGCAATATTGGCACCTAATAATTCTGGCCTAACTTGAATGCATCTTGAATTATGATACTAGCATGGTATTGCTATATCGCTCCTCACCACTAAGTCAGCCTCTGAGCTGATGGTATTTTCTCTCTTCTTTTGGCCCTCTTCACTTTATCCTGGGACTGACATCTCTGGCTGTATACTTCTTACAAAATATCACACTTCTCTACAATAATCATAGCAAGCACTGCAATAAATTCTTTTAAACTGTAACTTTGTATTTTACTATCAAATACTTAAGTACAGAACATTTTTCTTTCTCCCTTGGCAGAGACCGAATCCACCTTGAAAGAATTTTCTCCACTTGCCCATTCAGTTCTTTGCAGCTGCTGATCTGCTGGAGAGAATTTATGGTTTTGTCCCCTGTTCTCCTCTCGCAGGGTGGTACAAATTACTTGGGTCAAGGACTGCCTGCCTTGCTTCCTCCCCATTCTCCTCAGTCTGCTACCCTGGCACAGAGGCATCCTGCCCGCCCTCTCGTTCAGAAGATAGGCTTTTCCTCGTCCTAGCTCGCCGGCTCGGGCATTCTGTGTGCAACAAATAATAATTAATGAAAAAAAGAATGGTTACGGGGCCACTCCAAACCCGACATTACCGAGGGCAATAGCGCTGAAGAGTGTCTTTTTTGACTTCTCGCTAGCGGGCAATCCGTAATTTGGGGGCTCGGAGCCGCTGGATCCGAGGTCAGGAGGAAGTTTTGGGAGGCGCGGGTGCTTTTCCTTCCTTCCGCCAGCAAACAGCGATCCACGCCAGGATTTGCTTTCTGCTCCCGTATTTCGGCGATGCAATGTGTAGCACGTTTCTCTCTCTCTCTCTCTCTCTTTCTCTCTCTCTCTCTCTCTCTCTCTCTCTGTGTGTGTGTGAATGAATGTGTGTGTGTGTGTGTGTATGTGTGTGTGTGTGTGTGTGAATGTGTGTGTGCGCGTGTGTGTGCGCGCGTGTCTGCGCGCGCGCGCCTCCCTCGCTGTGTCTGTCTCCCGGATTTCTCCGTGCCTGGATGAGGAGGCTGCTCCAGCCCTATGCGGAGCAGAGGTTTTCCCCCGGATCACCGTAAATACAGGCACACGCACCCAGTGCACCACACGCATACACACACACACACACACACACACACGTACGCGCACACACACACACACACACACACACACGCGCGCACAGGCGAGGCACAGAGGCGCGCACGGAGCCGGTGTCCAGTCCATCCCCACGCCGGCTGCCTTCCCACCACCTCACCGCGCGCAGGCGGCAGCAGCAGCTCCGCGGCGGATCGCGCTGCCGCCGCCTCGCCGCTCAGCTCTCAGCAACGCGCCCGCGGTTTGAATCTGCACAGCCTGCAGCCAGATTTTTTCCCCCCTTTTTACCCCCCTCCTTTTTTTTTCCTTTTTTTTACTGAGGGGGAACCGCTCCGTCTCGCCTTGGGGACAGGCGCCGGGGGCGCCGCGGCTGCCGCTCTCCCGCCCGCGCATGTGTGCGTGTGCGCGCACCGCTCTCCGCGGCCTCGCAAAAGTTTGCCTGGGCGGCCGGGGGGCTCGCGGGCCGCCGCCCCCGCAGCCGGGGGGCGCCGCGGCGGCGCGCCGGGCCATGCCGCCGGCGCGGGGGGCTGCGCGCCGGGGCCTGGCGGGGCTGCTGCTGCTGCTGCTGCCGCTGCTGCTGCCGCCGCCGCCCGCGGCTGCCGACGCCAAGGCGCGGAGCTGCGGCGAGGTGCGGCAGGCGTACAGCGCCAAGGGCTTCAGCCTGGCCAGCGTGCCCTACCAGGAGATCGCAGGTGAGTGAGGGGCGCCGGGGGGGCGGTCCGCGGCGGCGCTGCGTGGGCTCTCCGCGGGCTCCCGCGCCCTGCGGAAGCGGCGCTGCGGGCTGCGTGTGTCCGCGGCGCGGGGAGGCTCTGCCGGCGCGGCGTGGTGTGCGTGTGCATCAGTGAATACAGAAGCAAGAAACTAAGCGATGGGGGGGGGAGTCAAAGGAAAAAAGCGGGGGGAGGCGAGCGAGCCTCGGCCGCGGTTATATTCGCCGTCAGAAACTTCTTGAGAGTTGCAGCCGGGTTGCTGGAGGCGGAAAGCGGCTCCGTAATGGCTCCTGCCGCCGCTCGCCGGTGTGCGCGGCGGCGGGGGGGATAACTTTGCCCTCTGCCAGCAGGGACGGGGCGTGCGGAGGAGCCTGGCGGGGCCCCCTCGGACGCGGCGGGGCCGGAGCGGGGCCGAGCGGGGCGGGCGGGCGGCCCCGGGGCAGGCGGCGCGGCGCGGCGCGGCACGGCCCGGTGCCGCCGGCGCTGCCCGAGCAGGGCAGAGGCATCGGCCGCGGCGGAGCGGTCCCCCCCCCCGCCGTCGCCGCGCTCCGCGGTCGGGGAGGGCAGGCAGCCTCCCGCTCGGCCGTGCCTGCTGCTGAAACATGCTTACAACAGGTTTATCTTCCAGGCTGCCTAATAAGGCGCTTTTTTTTCCCATTAATTTTTATTTTCCAGCTTTTCCCTCCAGCCTTAACCACAGTGTGTCTTTGGGACCGACTGAATAAAAACGTGTCCAAGGCAGATGATCCTTTAGCAATCACAGAGCAGAACAAAAAGAGAGAAATGATATGGGAAAAGCATGAGCTTGGGCTGCTCAGATCGGACTGCTCAAGCCCTCAAGAAAGAGCTCCGCTTTGCTGCCGGCGCTTTGCCCTTAGATTCTCCTGCTTGTACAGTGAATTAGATGCCGCCCAGTTTGCTTGCTTCCTTTTTAAAGTTGGAAGCAGGACATTTGTCATGAAATAAAGCTGCAGTTACTTACTGTGCAGTATTTAGCACTTTACATGAGGAATGACAAATGTGGAAGATCTCTGGGCAGCAAGGATGTAGTTCACAAAAACACCGGGAAGGTTGTTTGATGTTCCCAGTGCATAATAGACCAGATTCTCTGCATGGCCCCATTGCTTTCCTTGGACACGTACGTACGTCTGACCCACTGACATGCTTTAGGAGAAGGCAGGAGCGTAAAGGCCCCGTGCATGAAACGGTTCCGCAGATGACTTTATCCCTCTGTCTCACCAATTCCCAGGTCTCTCTGTGCTCTTTTTAATTTCTCCTCAAGTTGCTCATCAGTTACATAAGGACTCTCTGGTGAACCACAGACCCCTTTAATACGCAGTCATGCTTTCTCTTGGTTTACTGTTATTCCATCTGCTTTGAAAAAAGGTGACAGGTTATGCCCTACCCTGTTAAAAAAAAATGCAATGAATTTCAAACTTGTAGTAAGTTTGGGTAAACACTTGTTGCTTTCAGTTCACAAAGGAGTTTTATTGTCTTCTTTATTTTTTGAATATACAGTGCAAAGTTGCCATGTACTTTTTAAGGAATCCTCATAGTTACTGGGAATTTGCAAGTTTCTGGTAACGTGTATCAGTACAGGAAGACTGATGGCAGTTATATTTAATATTTGTTAAATCCACAATTACTCTTCAGCTTCCTCTTAAGATACACTTCTCTTCTGGGTTTGAGAAGAATTGATTTATGCCGATAAGTTATTTTTTTCTGAGCTTCCTGCTAAATGTTGTTGGTTTTCTTTGCAGATTATCTGCCTTGTTGATGTATCAACTTTGAGCAGTTTGTGTGGATTTACAGGGTACTCATTTGGAAAAGTGTGATGGTCTTAAGGCGTGCTTTGTGGTATGCTCTTTTTATGTGGTGCTGAGAGGCTCTGTGATAAGTGTTTGTGCAGCTCTTGTTAATGGCAGGCTACCTATTTGCAACCAGGTACAATGATGAAAGTGCATAATTAAAGCAATCGGCATACAGGTTTCAGGTGAATTTTTTTCCACTCTGTCCTTTTTGACCAGACCCATCTGATTAAGGAAGCAATTTGTTAGTGTTACAAAACAACTGTAGTCTGTCAAAATGCTTCAGATATTAAAGATATCGAAGAGCTTTATTTAGTTTCATATTTTTGAACAAATACTGTGTTTTCCGAAGATCTTGCATCAGTGACTTGATAATATGATGGAAAATAGTAATACACAGTATATATGCAGTATGAGTTAGGTGTTTTGATTTAACAGTAGTCATATGTTCAGTGTCATTTGTTTAAAAGCTACTTTTCTAGCTTGGACTGTTGAAACGTGATAAACTGAACTGGTCGTGTGTATGCACTAATGCAAAGAGTTGAATAATCTGTTAAAAACAGAGGGGTTACAGACCCAGAGGGACCCCTCTGTTGAAATGAGCTGCAAAGCCAGACTTGTTTGATAACTATTTTCTTCTGTTGGTAAAATTATTTATGTTAGTACTTTCTTTAAAAGTCTGAATGGAGAAGATAGGGATTATGGATTTGCAAAGTTCTCTATTTTTGCACTGTAAGGCAAGGTTTTCATACAATATTTTGTGGCAAGTGAAATGTGTTGAAGTTAGTAATAATATGACTATGATAGTCTATTTATGCTTTTATAACAGTGCTGAATTGTTCAGTGTCGCTTGTGTAGTAGTTATTTGTAATCGGCCTCTGCACTTATCACGCTGTCCATCAGGGAATCCTGATCACTGAATTCAGGTGCTGTGACCTGCTTCAGAGTACTGCATACAAAGCTGGTTTCTAGCATCGGTTGTCAAAGTAAAACCTCAATAAAAGAACTTTGCCCGGGAATGCCTCGGGGGGGCAAGGGGTAGATGAAAAATTGAAGTGTACGTAATATATTGCTGTGGAATTTCTTCTGTGCAAAACCTACATGGGTAACGTGCAGACTAGGCAGCAGTAGCTTGTGGTGTACACTTGTACGGTGTACAAGGCTATCCTTGTAAAATCTGTTGACTCCTCGAACTCCCCCGAGTGTCCTACATTTGAAGAAGTTACTGCGATACAGATGTATCAGTTTGCAAAAGTGTCCCTGCATTAAAAATAAATAAATAAAGAGATAATGTATAGTTGAAAGGATAGCCAAACTGTCAAAATTCTGCTACCGTGACCCAATGTTGATGAGCACTCAGTGGAGCTCCTAGGACATTACAGGAAATGTTTCGCTGTAGGAAAATGTGTCACTTAAAGTAAGTCAGTACAAAAGTGAAAAGTCACAGCGAATATCTCCTAGTGATACTTGTTTAACTCTAAGAGTGATCTCAACAGCTTTAAGCATCTTAGTGAAAGCAAAGAAAATGAAACATCAAAGTTAAAGTTTAGAGCATGTCCTTGCCTCAAACTGTTCTGAATAAAAGTGAATGCCTGACTCTTCAAAAATAATGGATGTGTCTGAGTTGTGCCTTTTCACTTTCAGTTAGATCTTTGGTTTTAGCGAAGATTTTCATTTCTATTCCCCTGTTTAAACAGAAAGTTAAAATATGTTATAGCAGCATTAAAATGTGCAGTATTTACCAGAGATGCTGAAAGGTGAAGGGTGGTTTCTGGAGTAGATGCTGACTAACAGTGTGTCTAAAGGAGCACTAGAAGTATTCTGGTGAAGTGTCCAAATGTAAAGATGTTGTATTAAGTTTGTTAAGTGTGTTAAGTTTGTGAGCTTTGTTCTCCAGTGCAGATGATGAACGAGATGAGATTCAGGCAACGTACAGACACTACAGTGAAAGTAGCTTAAATGAAAGCAGAAGCAAACCCTTCATTTTGAAGGTTAGGAGTCACTTGAAATTGTACTTTGATGAGTGCGCTTCATACTGGCAAAATACAGAGGTGTGGACTGAAGAAAGCTAGCAAACATAACGCAGTTGCTTGTAATTTTAAAGTGGTAATAGTAATAATAAAAATAAACTGAATAGTCACTTGTGTAACTGAGCTACTAGTCCGTGTCAGATGATCTCAGCATGCTGTTTGTGAATATTTTGCTTTCCTTTAAATAGCACTAGGATAGATTGACAGCAGAACAGTGGAAAATCCTCCTGGCCAAATCTGTATCAAAGCACTTCTTAATTAATGTCTTCTTTTACTGTTTCTCCACTGATGTCACTGGGAACTGTGTGAGCGAAGTGCCTGTAGAAGAGAAGACAAATGGGGATTCGCAGGGATCTTTAGTTGTCTCGGGAGTATGGAATAGGAATAACTTTACTGAAATCAATGATATAATCGATGCAAATTTGTGAAATCTGAATCGAGCCATTAGAGATTAATTCGTTCCTGAACTGAGTGATGAAAATGAAGATGGACATGGAATTTGATGTTATCTGTGCTCTTTTCTTGTGTTAGTCCAGTTGTAGCAGTATCCCCTACACTGTATATAGCTGCTACTAATCTCAGTGATTTCAGTAACTGTAGCATCAGGCAACTCCCTGGTCCCTCCCCTATGGCCTCCCTTATTTTACTGTTGTGGGTGCATGGTATGTGCTAGTAAATCTGCGTGTACATTTAGCTAGGAGGAAGTTCAACTTCCCTAAGATCTGGCTTTGCCATCACTTCTGTATGTACCTATTGGTATGTACATGACTGGTTCCATTAAAGTGAATATGGCTTCTGTCTGTACATCTAAACCTACAGGTACTGTTCGTAAGACCAGAGCCTTTGAGGAGAAATAACATATGTTTTAAAGCTTGTAAATAATTGATTTTTGATTAAGACTTCTAAATCTCAACATCTAGAGTTTACAGTAGAGTGTCTTGGAAAGAGGGATTTAAAATAGAAATAGCAATGCTTTAATAATTAGTGTAATTGTGAATTTCAGTGTATTGTCCTCTGATCATCCTTTTTCTTTCTGTCGACAGTTTGATTTATAATCAAAGAGCATACCTAAAGCTGTAATATTTTCTAGACTTCCAAGTGCTAATGTGTTAAACTGTTCTAATGCTATATTAGTACTTATTCCATCATATGGTATCGTGAAATACTGCTGAGATTAGGTGGTTTTCAGACACCAGAGAGGTCAAGCACTACATTAAAAGCTCAGGCCATTCTTTTTATATTACTGCAATAAAGAATATATTCATTTCATTTATATCACCACTTGGCTCCCATAAAAGGTCAGTTTCAGCTGAATGTACAATTACTTGCAAATGGCAAATCTTATAACAAGTGATCAACAATAAAAGCTTTTCTGGGTAATTTGTCTTTAAAATTACCACCTGCCATTTGTTTTGAATGACTTGAAGATCTTGCAGTATCGCTGCAAGATCTCTGTCTTATTCCACACGATATATGTTATAAAACTATGCATACCAATCTTTCTGCTTAGTAAAGTAAAAATGTATAATTACATTAAAGTTTCCAGTTGAAATAACAAGCTTGGTGCTTAAAACTACATTACAGTATCAAAGTATCAGCACTCACATTACTAGCAAAATGAAAATACATTTTCAGTGAACTATAACTTTATGCTACTCTACATACCTGGTTAATGGGTGCTATCTCCCTGGAAAGGGAACCTTCGTTCTGTGGTTTTGACTATTCTTACTACCAGGCATAATTATTTTAGCAGTTTAAATATGTGTAAAAGAATTAACACTTCTCTACAAATTCCTAAGAACAGCATATAAAGGTTAGTGTTTAAAAGCAGAATAGTTATTATGCTAAACTGAGAGAATACATTACAAGATGCAGAAGGAATTCAAAATGTATTGCAGATGGCAGGAAAACATATGCCTGGTAAAAATTCTTAACACTCTATCCTTCTATATGTAAAAACAGCCTAAAATCTACTGAAACTAAGGCTTGCTTTCTTCACTGTTCGTTGCTACAGAGCTCCTGCGCACGTTCGGAAAATAAGCTCCCTTAAGTGAAGTTTTTTAGCTCTTGCTATAGGAGGCTATCACCAAGACCTCCAGGAGGAGTGTCTTTCCCTGACACGACCTTTTGCTTTCAGCAGAGCGAAGCAGTGGTGCGTTATTTTGCTGCGCTACTGCGAAGTCCTCTCCCCTGGAAGGAGTGGCATCGCAGGCAGTCCCTGCAGTCCTGAGCACAACAGAGGCGAGCGTACCCCTGCTAACTGCATGCAAAGCAGTAATTTAGCCTGTAGCACCGCGCGTCGCACAGCGAGGCTCCTGCGAGCAAAGTTGGGAGTTATTAATAGCACCTGGCCTGTTACTCGCTTTTGCCGAAGCGTTGCCGGCACGGCGGCTGTAGAAGCGCCGTGTGCCCAGAAGGAGGCTCTACTGGGTAGCTGCAGCCCCGAGGTGCAACACCTCGAGCTGCGTTTTAGCCTAGTTATTGTGGAATTGATTTTCACGGCTCATGACAGGAGCTGTTTTCAGTCCGCGAAAAGGAAGTGGTGAGGGCTGATACTCCGAACACAAATAGCAAATTGCTGTATGGCTTTCAGAGCTGGCGAGGTCTGTTACCTTAAGGTCCTAATGGCCTTTTAACAGTGTTTCCAGCTGAGCAGCAGATGTAAAGGATACCGAACACCGAGAGCTGTTTTTTCCTCCTGAAAGACGTTTTTACAGCCACTGTGCTAACAACGGAGCCTCGGACCTGCTTGGTGACCTGGCGGGTTTAAAATAGCAGGATGAAGCTCCCAAAATAAATTGAAGTCTCAACTATATTTAACAGGTGCCTGATAGGGCTATTATGTTAAATGAGATATGCTTGCAGAATAACGCAATCAGATCTGTGGATATGCATGTGTGTAAAGTCATGTTTTTTACCTGGAGTGGCCTCAAAGCCACATCTGAGGATGGAAAAAAAAAAAATAGACAAGCTGCACATTACTGGGATAGTTACTTGTTAGTCAGGTCGAAACTTTATTTTATGGGCCCCATCTGAAAAACACATGGGCAAACACAGGAACGCAAACATATGCACAGTAATAAACTACACAGAGCTCAGTTCGTATATGTCAGAAAGATCAAAGGCTAAGTCAGCCACACTAATCCTACTGTTTGGGGAATCTGATTAGTTCAAACCTGGTGCTTAGTGCGGCAGGTAATAGATCCCATGCTCTAAGGCAACAGCTCTGTTGCCCGAAACGTTTCTCCCGAGTCTCCATAGCAGTAGCTTTTGCCATGAGTGTGCTGGTAGCCACAGATGTCTCTGTTAGTTTTGTCCACATCCCTCTGATGCATGTGTTGAGTTTCTAGTCCAGGGACTTCTCCTTTGGGAACTTCCTAGAGACTGCTGAGGCTCTCATCTGGCTTTCGCCTGAGTTTCTTTTGGAGGGAAATCAGCACTCGGGGTGGGTTTGTGTGGCGGACTGATGAATGAATTTTTTGCCTTAAACATTTCTTGGTGCATGGGGTGCAGGCAGGCCACAACCACTGGGCTGCTGCGACCCCTGAGATGGTCTCCCTGCGACCACCCGGGACACACCAAGCCTGCACTGAACGAGAACTTCTATAAAACCTGCTTGGCATGAGTGGCTAAATTTGCTGAAGCCTTAGGCCGCACTCCCTAGTACAGTGAGAAAGGGCCCAGAGCTGCTGCAGGCGGGAATGATAAGGGCGTTACCAGCAATTTGCATTCCTGTGCACTGCTGAAAGAGTGCTAATTGCTGGAGTTATCACCTTCTTTGTCAGGACCTTGAGAGCTAATGGCTGGACCTAAGAATGGAGACACACCTGTCAGCAGAAACGGCAAGAGTAAACGGCCTACCTAGGGACAGTGATGAGACCCAATAAGGAGCAGGAGACCCCAGACCCAAATATTACTATTGGTCTGAACTACCACGTGAGGGGTGGGAAAACTTCCACCCTCTTTCTCACTCACTCTCTCGGCCCTCGCTCCTCGTCCCTCGCCGGAGGCCCCCCAGCTTGAGCTGTGATTCGAGCGGAGTCAGCGGAACATCATCGGCCTCGGAGTGGTGGTAGCTAGCTTCTTCTCTCCAACTTTCTCTATCTTTTCCCCTTACCCTTGTTCCCTTTCTCCCTTCGCCTCCCCCCCCCCCCCCCACGCCTTTTCTCCCCACTTCGTGAAAAATAAAGGTAAAAGGTTGTACGATATTTGACCGGTTTTAGCGTCTTAATCTCGTCCTTGGGATCGTAACGAAACCCTCCCGATATTGGATTGGGACAGTTTGTTGCACATCCGGGCATCAGACTGTAATGTGGTATAGCGTGAGGGTGTACATGGCTGCTGCCATGGTTGTGAGAGCTGCGGAGGTACGTGGGAGTGCCCTGCATCTGGCAAAATAGAATCTTTGAATGCGTCACTGCAGTTGTCATCTCTTACATCTGAGACTGGCTTTTGAACGTATCCATTATGACCTTGGACCTTTCCGTTGAGGGCAGTAAGCAGTAATTAGCACAGGAAACTAAAACAGCTTTCTTAAACTGATTTATTTTTTAAGAAGTGAGGCATCGCATTAGGGAAAAGACCTTTAGGCTCAGTTATCCTAGCAAAAGTCTGATCATGTTGACTGATGCTCCTGGAAAGGGAGATCCCCATCAGAATCTTGTGTGCATTTGCTCTAGGTTCTCCTTAGTTCAGGATACAGTTTTCTGTCTTCAGAAAATGTTTCTCTTTGAATTGCTCTTTTCTAAGTTTCATTTTTTCTGGTAATTCCAATCATGTGGTGGAGGTAGCTTTTTGGGGCATTGGTATTTATGGTTGCAACATTTGAATCTGGAACAACCATTTTTCTTCTCCAGTAGATCCCAGATTTATTTTTTTGTTTGCTTGTTTGTTTTTGTTTTGGACAGTCTTTAGTAGTGTAATGTAGCAATCTATGGCTTTGGAGTCCAAGCAAGAATCCCAGAAATGCAGCTCTAGGTGTAGGTAATAAGACTAGGAGAAAGCTGATTTAGGGAATTAGTGAGAGAATAGAGGGTAGAATGAATGGTAGGAGAAGGGTCTGTTACTAGAAGATCAATGAAATATGAGTGGGGGTACTTCCTTCTCTCATTGTTTGGGTCACTTTGCCTTCAGTATGTTAGGTATTAAGTCCTTTCTTGCAGGTTTAAACCCTGTCTAGGGGAAAGGAAAAAGACTGTAAAAGTGTTTTCATGCTGGTCAAAGTTCTGGATGAGTTGGGTGCAGAGAAGGAGGTAGGGAGAAGAACTGGTCCATACTTTTTCTTTCATGCCCCATTTGGTATTGTTCCATACAGAGTCTCTAGGTTTCTCCTTTTTCTTATAATCTAGTAAAGCAACTGTGACTCAGCCTGACCACGTTTCAAAATGCAAAAAGTTATAATCAAAATGTATTGGCATTGCTATTGTTAAACAGTTCTTTCAGAGGTTGTTGGTCTGCTAAGTGGGTAGTTTTCAATGATTCAAGCTTGGTGTGTAATATGTAATTGAAACAGGTCTCTTTGTGAAGAGAATAACACAGCTTTTACATAATTCTGTCTGTCGTAAGAATTATGCATGTCTGTGCTCCGTAACCTGAGAGAGCAGGCTGTGAGTTTCTATGACAGACTTCCTTTAAACCTGAAAAAAGAAAAGTTATGAAGAGCTTGGGTCCTGGCTAGGACCCATTCCGTAGTGTGCTTTCATTTACACCTAACCCCATCGGATGGGAGTCTGCTGTTAACTGAGGTAACCGTGTTCTCTGTTCCTGCTTCTGGCTTTGTGTCCTCACTGTTTCCCTTGCATCAGGGCTAACAATCTAACATGGTGGCCTGGATGAGCAAGCTGATCTGATAGCTAACCACCAAAAAAAAAATCTAGAAATTACACAGTAGAGTATGTAGGAATGTGTACCTGAAGGCGTGTTTAGAAAGTGGGGCTCCAACTTTTGCTGGTTGCTTTCTGGTAGGTGTCTTCAGATTGTTGGGCAACTGCAAGAGAAAGACGTTGTCCATCTTGTCTCACATGGCAGCAAAATGCAATGTGCGGTGTGCCAGGGCTGTAGTATTCTTATGGCATAATTGAGAAGAAACTGCCAGCAGCTGATGAGCGTTCTTGGGTGCAGTTTTCACTTTTCCACTTGACTTTCTGCCCGCATCACCAAGACTTGATGAGCCATACTGAAAGTCAGCTGTTCTCCAAAACTGAACGGTGGCATCTGCCTGGGATGAAGGATCTTAGAGAGAGTCCATAGCTAGCTTAGGGAAGCTCTCAGCTTGTTATGATATTGATATATGGTAGTTAATGTGGTGAATTTAGTGGGTGTCTGCTCTTTATTGCAGATTGAAGTTTTAGGTTTATGAGGCAATGGCTTATTAGACTGCAGGTGTGTGTATACTGTTATGTATTTATATTTTCATTTTTTAAATCTTTTCTTCACAAATTTAGAACTCTATGCAGTTTTGTCTTATAAAATAAAATCCCACATAGTATTGTTAAAACATGTATTGTTAAAAGCAGTAGCATATCTCTTTTTTGCGTGTCATAAATATCCAATCAGCGGTCATCAGATTCCAGAAACTGTTGCAGAATTTTTAAATGTCTTTTGTTTTGTAAGTGCCGTTGTTTTTAAATGTGTACCAGTCCCTAAAACTTAACCAATGCAGTAAAAGATCAAAGTAAATGGATGATGTGCACCCAGTGTACAGTAGCTAAATTTGAAGTCTTTTTCATCTTTTCTCTTAAACCGATAGCATATTTCACAAAGAAGGATACTTTAAGTACAAACAGTGACTGTATCTTATTCAGATATGCAAAATTGATATGAACACAGAATATCAATATTTGTTTCTCTGATATTAGCTTTTGGCTTTACAACTTCAACATCTCAGATGAAATTGTATGTGAGCAATTTTGAATCCTTGGATGAAAAGAGCAATATATTGTTTTGTCCATCAGTATTATCTGTGTTGCAGAGAAATACAAAAATACCTCTTGAACAGTTTCTGACTCAGGACATATTCTGTTTAACCAGTTAGAGCTGTGGCGATTTATGGTATTCTTACCTGGTCTAATGGTTGCAGTGTTCTTACTTGGTCTAAACTTTGCATAACATATATGTATCTAAAGCAGTACTGGAAATGTAAAAGAAAATGACAAAGTTGGCCCACATGAAAAACTTCCGTAATAAAATCCTTTTTTTCTCATTTGTAAAGGAGTCTATCCTCTGCTAGTGGTACAGCTGCAAAAAAAAAAAAAAAAAAAAGACCTTGCTAATCTAAGTTGCAAAATAGGTTGTTGTGGCTCAACAGAGATTTAGGTGTTTCTGAGCAGAAAATCAAAATCTAATTTAAAAATGAAGGTATTTAAAAGAACAGCACAGGGGAGCTTTATTTATTGAATTGGTGAAAAGCCAGGAGCAATATTCTTTGACTGCTGCTGTTACAAGATAGTCCGTCATGCTGGCTATGAGCTAGCAATAAGCATTTGTTAATTGAATACCTGGAACATAACTAAAATGCATTGATTAAATGCAAACACCTGTCTTTGCAATGCAGCATGGCTGCTAAAGTGAAAGGACTCCCAGAAATGGTTTTCTGAAATTGAAAACTGAAGCAGTGATTAGTTCGTTCTTAGAGCCGATCTTCAAAAGTCCAGTGCCATTCTTTGAATGAGAACTCCAAAGCCTCTTTCTTCTTTAATTAATGAGACAGTGATTAAAAAACATGTATAAACTGACTGTAATCAGATTGGTTGTGGGGCACATAAACACTTCAGTTATAATAGTTTTATTAGTTAAAAACTGCTTGATTTCTACCTAACTCCATTGGATGCAGCTGATGGCAGAATTTGATTGAGAATGAATTGCAGTTTTTTATAGAAAATAATCAGAAATAATTTTTACAATAAATAATCAAAAGTGAAATTTAATTGTATGAAACAATAAATAGGACAGTCCTTTCTACAAAGGGCTTATATTTTATATTTGTGATAATATATCCTCATGAGACTTACATGATTATAGTGTTATTTCATTACAAAGTAGTGATGTACATATTGTTTAAGCATTTTTTCTATTATATAAGTATCAAATGTAGTACAAACAAATATGTTCCTTAATTTTTTTATTGTTCTTTTAAAGGACACTGGCTTCATATCCCATTGAGATTACCACAGTAATTGATGGATCCTTTGTGGAAGTATCTTTGTACCTTGTTAATTAGTAATTTAGAGTCTGAATTTGCTTTTTAAAGCAGCTGCAGCTGGACACTGTAAATCATTGTCTAGAGCACAATCTATGCTCAATACAGAAGCTAGCCAAACCGCAAATTCTTTACACCTTGTATACCAAAATCTGGTTGCTGGCAGGTATTTAAACACATAAATAGAGATCATTGCTCAAGTGGAGCTTTTCCTTATCTGACAAATGGCTTTAAATTGTTCCTCTCTACTGATTTGTGCGCAAGAGACTAATGTCTTCTACTGAGAATAATGCACAGAAGTATTAGAGTCTGTGGATCATAAGTAACCACAGTGTGTGGACATCCATCCATCCATGCATATATGTATACACATACATAAGCACTTTACACTCAAATAGTCTGCTGAAATTGTGCCATGTACCAGACAGCTTTTTTCCAAAGTATGTTAAAATGCTTTGGTAACTTCTGGATTATAAGTGAGATCTGATTCTCCTTTTAGTATTTGGACAGTTTCCCTTTGGTTGTTAGTTTTTGCTCCTTCAAATATTCCAGAGCAGTTTCCATTCTTGTGGTGGCAGGGTGGCCATTGACATTATCTTCATGCTTAATGGGCTTCTCAAGCTAAATCTGCTTGTAGTAGAAGAAGAAACTCTATAGAATTTGCCTATTCTTTTTAGCTGAAATACCAACAAAATCAAACTCACGATGAAGAAAATTGTGGAGCTGAATGGCAGATCTATGCAGATTTTAGTCTATAATGTTGAACGAATCAAATGTAGGTCTATAAACTGCAGTTAGGCTAAAGAATCATGCATGTAGCTTTGGTATTGATTTATATATATATTTATATATTGATTTATAAAGGTTACCTTTTATAGTCCTTTCAATGTCATTATTGTAGTTATTGTACAGCACAGACAATAAACCTTTCTAGAAAGACTAATGGAGTTGGCAAATTAGGATCGTCATCACTCTGATGGCTGATACATAAGTGCTAATCCTTTTCTTCCATTCTGTGGCTTGACTGATGTTAGGGAGCTGATCAAACTGTTGAATGCAGTGACTCTTCAGAGTCATGTGGGAAGGACTGATACAGCAGAATAAAACCTCTCAAAACAGTACTGAGAGTTCCCATACCTTTGCATTAATTCAGTATAGAGATCCAGAGATCAAATTTTACATTAGTTTAAATCATTTCACATGAGATGTGCTATTCACATATTCAAGAGCCAGTGCGGATATACGCAATAAGCATTCTGGGAACATGACAGTAATAGCTAGCAGCCACGTTTTGTGATTAATAGATATTTGTATCTATTAACATTTGATACTCTTGTATCAATATGCAAAACAAATTTATAAATATTACTGGTATTTATTCCGCAAAATACACGTTTGCCTGATTTGTGCATTATTTTTTTGTCTCAGTGATCTGCAAGCACAGATCACTGCTAAGGTGTATTAGATATAGTAGGAACTTAACATTCAAACACATTTCTGTTTGAAAAAAACTCTTGGTCTAATTTTACAAGAGAGCTGCATGCATGTCTTTCAACAGTAAGGAGGTAATTAGCAAAGGCAAGCTAAAGAGTATATATTCTGAAGATTTTTTCAGTTGCTTATGGTGGACTCTTCTCTTCCCTTTAATTTCTAAACCATTCTCTTCTATTCTTCCTTGAATATTCCATTCTACATGGACAAATACATATTTCCGTATTTCAAAAGAAGAAAACAGATAATTCAATTTTTAACATTCCTTATGTTTGCTGGAATACTTAATACTTCCTCAAACAGTTAGGCCATTACCATATTCACTGTTGTAACCCCTTATTTTAAGGTACCTTCCTGCCCTGTGGGATAAACAATTTTTGTTTAGGTGCATAGGCTACACAGTATAACGCATGAGGAGAGTTTGTCAAAACCATCATCAAGGTGAATAAGCCAGTAAACCAAGGAAAAAGATCCTGAGAATGATGCTGTTGGTTAAGAGACTTGAGTCCACACTTCTCACTCTTTGGGTGAGTATTTTCAAGGCTCTTCTGGAGGTATCTATACCATCTTTTCTTTTGAAGCAATTCCACTGTGCATGAATAATAGCATTTTGCTAGTGAAAATGTTTGTAGGTGCAGGTGTTTGTCAGCACATGGGAGGATACTGTTTTGAAAGTTAATGCACTCTTTTAGGCTGCAGTCCAACAAACCCATAAATATTTTTGTGCAAAGTAGCCACTGGAAAACAGACTGAGAAGAACATCCTGGATCTAGAACCTCTTTGTGGAGTGAGAGCACTCAGCACTGAGCTAGATAGTCTGCTCGCTCTGTTTCTGCCCAATAAATAATTACTGCAGGTAAAGTGAAAGACTGAGAGCAGGTTGCTGAAATTATTTTTATTTTCCATGGAGAACCTTTTCTAAATCTGTGTAAACATGAGGTAGCTGTGGAGTAGGCTAACATTGCTATTTGGTCCTGTAGCTTTTCTTAATAAAAAGCTTAATCAACTTGAAAATTGGTCAGGACAGAAAGTTTGTTCTGCTCTTCCCCTTTTTCCCCCCTCCTGAGAAATATTTAAACAATTCCTATTTTCTTCTTGTGCCGATAATGTTGTTTAAATTGTCGGTAATCAACTACTAGATTGCAAGCAGTCAGCAATGATCTAAAAGACAGTTGAGAAGCGTTTCAGTTTATGGAATAATCTTCCAAGGGATTTGATGGGAAACTTGATGCTTGGGTCATTTTATCCTTAATTAAACAAAATACAATGAATCACACATTGCTGTCACCTTCTAGGGTTTGTCAGTAGCGATAACAGGCCTTTTTTCTTAAAGTACTTTAAAGAAACAAATCTCCAGCTTTAACTGTGAGGTTCTGTAGGGACCAGTTTGGATTAACACAGTTCCTAAAGTAGGTAGCTGCTGTCCAGAGGACAGTGGATTCGCAGGTGACCTAATCCCTTTTGATATATCAGTTTTGTTTAAAGGAAGCACACTTCCTCCGAAGGTAAGTGTTGCCTGCTCCTGCTATGCAGAGTCCTGAAAAACTGATGAAGAGTATATACAGGAGCCTAAGCAAAAAGATTTTCGGTTCTGCATAGGAGTAGGTTATTTTTGAAAGAGCGGTAGGTATAACTACTACAAATTCACATAAATACGTAAATAGCAGAGATATGTCAAGAATAGTGTTAAAGGCACTGGTAAGCTTCAGGTCATTCCAAAAAATTGATTAATTCTTTCTCATGCAAACATGTACACAAAAAAGAGAGGGAACCACGTGGAGGCTGTTTTTGTTTTCTTCTTAGCGGGGGTAGGCAGTGGTGGGGCTTCCTCATAAACGCTGGCCAAAGTTTTGGTATTCTTCATCCTATAATTATGTTTGTTGAGAATAACACTATAAAAAAAAAAAATCCGCAGAGAATCTCTGACAGAAATCTCAGTGTTCATCACTGAGGATGAACCCATTCCTCTCTTAAGTTGTTCCGCGGCATGGTGTCAGATAGGTCCTGAACATCTTGTGCGTTCTCGCTGTTTTCACTGGAAATTTTATTTGCTTTCTGAGCATAGATGCAAATTGTACAGTGGGAATAACAGCAGCTTAAATAGTTTCTCATGGGGAAATTGCTTGACTTCAGAAGCACCTTAGAGGGTTGCAAAGGTATCACTGGCCAACAGGCACAAAATAATTTGATGTAAAACCGCGCTTTAAGTTGCTATTGGAAACTACCAGGATAATGAGTCAGTTTCAGAAGGAATAGGTTCATTATTTTTTAATTGGGTAGCTTTTCAAGAAATCCAAGGGCTGCTCATCAAAATGCAAGAGGTGTTCCAAATATCACAAAGTTTAAGGAAATTAAGTTTTAATGAATTTTATATATCTGACGTGATGAATCTATTGATTATACTCTGCTGACCTTTGCTAGTTAGCTTTCTCACCCCTTCTAATATCTTCTCATGTGAAACACAATACAAACACCAATTTTAGCAGTATAAACATATGAACTGAAAGTAAGTACTTAAAACGAACCTTTAACATGACCAAAAACATTTTGGCAAGGTTATTTCAGGGAATAGTTAAGATAAATGAGTACTGCACTGCTTTGCTTTGTGATTAAGACCATTATATTCTCATTTGGGATATTCATTTTCAGCAATTTTCAGAGAAGCTTTGTCACAACAAAATGAGAAAAGCAACAAATATATTGTAACTGAGTATATTTGATTTTCAGAGAAAGCAAGATGCAGAGTGGGCTGAGAGGGGTGGGATATGTCTATATTCAAATTGATACAGAACTGTGATGTAGACAAATGTGGGAACTAAAGAAGCATTTCTCATGCAGTAACATAGATAACCATGACTGAGCAGATAGATAGTTGGTGGAATGCAGATGGGTGGACATAAAAGGCTTTCTGAGGTTAATTTTATTGCTTTCACTTCAGCTCTGAATTCCCCCTTTATTACCATCAATCCAAAAATAAAGCTGGAATCAAACCTCCTTTAGGAAGGATTTTGTAGTCATTTGATAGAGGCTAATTTAATACACATCTCAAAAATTAATGTAATACAGTTTTCACATATCTTTGACTGTTTGTTGCTCAGTGACTAGTAATTCTATATCAATCCTGTGTGATGTCTTTTTGAAAGATGAGGGGGTCAGGTACATTGTTCAAATGAAAAGCATTATAGAGTAACATGATTATGCATTTTTTTATAATATATATTGATATACATCAGACATTCCAGTGGCTAGTACTTCAGACCTCTTATCCTACTCATTAGCTCATTCATCTTGAAGTTTTCTAGCATTTACACACATAGGTTCAGAATAGAGAGAAGACAGAATACTGTGACAAATAGCATTTAATAAGAATATAGGATAGATAGATTGTGGTGATCAAGCACCGGGCTCAGTCACAGAATCACAGAATGGCTGAGGTTAGAAGTGATCCCTGGAGCTCATCTAGTCCAACCCCCCTACTCAAGCAGCATCACTTAGAGTACATTGCACGGGATCGTGTCCAGGCGGGTTTTGAATATCTCCAGAGAAGGAAACTATAACCTCTCTGGGCAACCTGTTCCAGTGCTCTGTCACTCTCACAGTAAAGAAGTTTTTCCTCATGTTCAGATAGACCTTCCTGTGTTTCAGTTTGTGCCCATTGTCTCTTGTCCTGTCGCTGGGCACCACTAAAAATAGTCTGGCCCCATCCTCTTGACACCCTCCCTTCAGATATTTGTATACATTGATAAGATCCCCTCTCAGTCTTCTATTCTCCAGGCTAGACAGGCCCAGCTCTCTGAGCCTTTCCTCATAGGGGAGATGCTGCAGTCCCCTAATCATCTTTATAGCCCTTTGGTGGACTTGCTCCATGTCTCTCTGGTACTAGGTTGCCCAGAATTAGACACAGTACTCCAGATGTGGCCTCCCCAGGACTGAGCTGAGAGGAAGGATGACCTCCCTCAACCTGCTGGTAACACTCTTCCTAATGCACCCGAGCATACCATTGGCCTTCTTGGCCACAAGGGCACATTGCTGCCCCATGGTCAACTTGTCCATGGGCAAGGACTCCCAGGTCCTTCTCCGCAGAGCTGCTTTCCAGCAGGTCAACTCCCAACCTGTACTGGTGCATGGGGTTATTCCTCCTTAGGTGCAGGACTCTGCACTTGCCTTTGTTGAACTTCATGAGGTTCTTCTCCACCCAGCTCTCCAGCCTGTCCAGGTCTCTCTGAATGGCAGCACAGCCCTCTGGTGTATCAGCCACTCCTCCCAGTTTTGTATCATCAGCAAACTTGCTGAGGCTGCACTCTGTCCCTTCATCTAGGTCATTGATAAATAAGTTGAACGAGACTGAACCCAGTACTGACCCCTGGGGAGCACCACTAGCTACAGGCCTCCAACTAGACTCCATGCCACTGGGGGCAACCCTCTGAGCTCTGCCATTCAGCTAGTTTTCAATCCACTTGCTGTCCACTCATCTAGCCCGCACTTCCTAAGCTTACCTGTGAGGATGTTATGGGAGACAGTGTCGAAAGCCTTGCTGAAGTCAAGGTAGACACTATTCACTGCTCTCCCCTCATCTACCCAGCCAGGCTCTCCATCATAGAAGGCTATCAGGTTGGTTAAGCATGATTTTCCTTTGGTGAATTCATGCTGACTACTCCTGGTCACCTTTTCCTCCACAAGATGATATGCAGGATGAGCTGCTCCATCACCTTTCCAGGGATCGAGGTGAGGCTGACTGGCCTGTAGTTCCCTGGGTCATCCTTTGTGCCCTTTTTGAAGACTGGAGTGACGTTTGCTTTCTTCCAGTCCTCAGGCACCTCTCCTGTTCTCCATGACTTTTCAAAGATGATTGAGAATGGCCGAGCAATAACATCCGTCAGCTCCCTCAGTACTCGTGGGTGCATCCCATCAGGGCCCATGGATCTGTGGGTATCAGGTTTGTTTAAATGATCTCTAACCTGATCCTCCTCGGCCAAGGGAAAGTCTTCCTTTCTCCAGACTTTCTCTCTTGTCTCCAGGGTTTGGGATTCCTGAGGGCTGGCCTTAGCAGTAAAGACTAAAGCAAAGAAAGCATTCAGCTACTTTGTCTTCTCTGTGTCCTTTGTCACCAGGGCACCCACCCCATCTAGCAGCAGGCCCACATTTTCCCTAGTCTTCCTTTTGCTACTGATGTATTTGAAGAAGCCCTTCTTGTTGTCCTTGACATCCCTTGCCAGATTTAATTCCAAATGGGCCTTGGCCTTCCCCGTCGCATCCCTACATACTCTGACAACATCTCTATATTCTTCCCAAATGGCCTGTCCCCTTTTCCACGTTCTGTATACTTCCTTATTCTGTTTGAGTTTTGCCAGGAGCTCCTTGATCATCCATGCAGGTTTCCTGTCCCCTTTGCTTGACTTCTTACTCATAGGGATGCACCAATCTTGAGCTTGGAGGAAGTGATGCTTGAATATTAACCAGCTCTCTTGCCCCCCCCCCCCTTTCCTTCTAGGGTCCTAACCCATGGAATTCCTCCAACTAGGTCCCTGAAGAGACCAAAGTTAGCTCTCCTGAAGTCCAGGGTTGCGACCTTACTTATTGCCCTGCTTCCTCCCCGCGGGATCCTGAACTCCACCATCTCATGGTCACTGCAGCCAAGGCTGCCCCCAGCCTTCACATCTCCAGCCAGCCTTTCTTTGTTCGTTAGTACAAGGTCCAGCAGCACACCTCTCCTCGGCTTCTCCACCACCTGTATCAAAAAGTTACCATCAATGCTCTGCAAGAACCTCCTGGACTGTTTGTGCCCAGCTGTGTTGTCTTTCTAGAAGATATCAGGGTGGTTGAAGTCCACCATGAGAACCAGGGCCTGTGATCATGAGGCTCCTTCCAGCTGTCTGTCGAAGGCCTCATCAACTTCCTCTTCCTGATCAGGTGGCCTGGAGTAAACACTCACAACAGTGTCACCCATGTTAGCCTGACCTTTAATCCTTCCCCATAAGCTCTTGACTCGCTCTTCATCTACGCCTAGGCAGAGCTCGATACATTCCAGTTTCTCTCTCACATAAAGAGCAACTCTACCACCTCGCCTTCCTGGCCTGTCTTTCCTAAAAAAACATGTAGCCATCCATGACTGCATTCCAGTCATGTGAGCTATCCCACCATGTCTCTGTAATTGCAATGAGATCATGGCCCTGTGACCATGCACAGAGCTCTATTTCTTCCTGTTTATTCCCCATGCTGTGTATATTGGTGTACAGGCACTTCAGAGAGGTAATTGAGCATGCAGGTTTCCCAGGAGGGGTGCAAGAGGATCCTCCGTAGTCATGTCCCATGCACACTTCCATGGCTGCATGCACCTGTTGGAGGTATCCTGACTTGAGCCACATTTTGCTGACTACGCTATCTCTATAATTCCCCCTTTCCCCCATCTTTCCTAGTTTAAAGCCCTCCTTACCAGGCTGGCCAACCCACTGACAAAGACGTGTACCCCACTTAGGGAGGTGGATCCCATCTCTCTCCATCAGTTGTTGATCTTCAAACAGGGTCCCACAGTCGTAGAAATCAAAACTCTGTTGCCAACACCAGTGGTGCAGCCAGTTGTTAACTTTGAAATCTGTCTACTCCTCCTCCCATCCTTCCCCATCACTGGCAGGATTGAGGAAGAAATGACCTGGGCTCCCAGACCCTTGACCACCATCCCCAGAGCTCTGAAATCCTGTTTGATGGTTTCCAGTTTGCCCTTGGTATCATTAGTGCCCATGTGGAAGAGCAGCAAAGGGTAATAGTCTGACATGTGGACAAACCTTGGCAGTCTTTCCATGACATCTCCTATTTGAGCTCCTGGCAGGCAGCAAACCTCTCTGGACAAGACATCAGGTCGGCATATAGGTGCCTCTGTCCCCTGCAGCAGGGAGTCACCCACAACAATCGGTCGCAGGTTCTTCCGGGTGTTCCCGCAAGGCACAGGGTCTTTTGGCCCAGTTGCTTCCCTTGAAGCCATGCCCAGCTCCTCATCAGCCTGGAGGGCACTAAACCTGTTCCTCAACTGCAAGTCTTCATGAGGAGTTAAGAGCCTTTCTCCTCCTATGAGAAGTGACCAAGTTCTAACCTTCTTCTCCAGTATTATGATGTACCATTTCACATGGCACAGAGCCCTATGGCAACTCCATTTATGTGGGGTGTTGGGACTCCTGGAGCTGTATGGTCTCTGAAAATACCCTGTCTGTCTCTTGCTTATCTGCTCTGATGATCACTGTCGGACAAGCATACTGACCAGCTGCCTCTTTACATGTGACTTGCCCCTTTTTGTCCCATTTTTCCTCTATTTTCCCATCCTTATTCCACCTTAGTTGCTCCCTTTCCCTGCCTTGGTCCTTCACTACACCTGCCATAGTAAGTTTTCAACATTCTCACAGCCCCCTTAGTACATCTCCAAAGAAAAATTGACACAATCCCAAAATGTTCTTCCTTCTGCATCCCTTAATGAGTCCTGTACCCCTGTAGACAATTACCCTGTTTTATCTGCATGGCATTGTAGGGATAAAGTTTCTTTTCTTGGGTTATTTTGGTGAGTTTCGTACTAGGTACAACAATCTCGCCAACTAATCATTCTCCTTGGATAGCCTTAGGAGTAGCCGATTTGGTGTGCTCTAATTTTCATTGATTAGGTTGCTGGAGTGCCTCTACCTATCGTTGTTCCCCTGATCCTTGCCAGGCCTTTGTATTTAATTTGCGTAGACTTTATTAAGATAACTTGCCCATAAATATTTAGCAGCTTCACTCCACGGCACTTCTTTCCAGTTGCTCAGTCTTTTCCTAAAGCTTCTTCCTTTTTCAAATTATCTTAGCATTCTGGTTCTGCATCTTCACTGTAGTTTTATCTGCCAGTTACACCGAAAGAAATATTATTTAATGTAGTCTTCTTTCATTCATGATTTAGCCTCCTTTTGGTGCTTTTTCTGTCAAGCTCTGTTGGGAATACTTTTCTACCTCGTCAGGCACAAGCTTGGCTTTATCTTTATTTCAGAAATCATCTCTGCTGCATGTGGTATGTCATTGCAGCTGTTCCTGACTGGGGGTTACTGGTTTTGCCAATGTTCACAGCAAAGCTCCATTGCATTTTAGTAAGTCCAGGACTTCTTTCTTTGCCTAAAATTTTCTTTCCTGGTCTATTTTTGGGGGGAGATTTTAATTATTTGCTCAATAAGTAAACCAGTATATACTTCTACTGTCTTTTGAGTTATGAGCAAGAGAAGGATAATCAACACTTTGTCCCTCTTAGCAAAAGCACGAAGTGCAGAATCTGCTGAGCTATATGAAAGTAGGGGAACACCATCCAAGTACAGCAGTATCTGGAGGAACAAAAGAAGCAGTAACTAAAGGTCATCTTTTATACCTTTAGCTTATGTGTTGCTATAGTAGTTTTGCTCAAATTTTTACCAGAGCAGGATCTTGTTTACAAACTCTGAATTTATGACCTCACTATAATTAATCCCTGTATTTTATTTTTAGATGGGAATGTTTAGTACCAGTAAGTTCCCATTTCTTGCCAATGCACCAGAAATTCCCTAGCCAGCCCTACATCCTCCCTTCGCAGTAGTGATCCTAGAAGCTGCATGCTAAAATCTTCATATGTTCGAGAGCTCCAGAGACAGCCTATGCCTCTCAGTGAGCCCTCAGGAAGTCAGCTCTACCAGTGGTCACAGGCAGCAGATGCCCCTTCTCAGTAGTCCCGTCACACAAAAGGTTTCCTTGGCTATAATCAGCTTCCCTGGCTCTTTCGTGTCTCCATTGCTCTATCCAAAGCTCCAGTGCCAATAGAGCCCACCTGCCGATGACGCGATGTAGCCCAAGTGGAGATGTCCCATGTGAGCTGCAGCTCAAGAGCTCCAGGTTGGGTACCCTGGCAAACATACATAGGTAAGTGTCTTTCTGAACTTCACAGGATTTCAGCTTGAAATCTTAAGAACTTTCTTAATGGTTCCTCTATAGAATAACTTTATTTACAACAGGTAGGATCTTTCTCCTTATGCAGTATTTGACATTGTTTGAAGAATAATACTGTTCAGAGTAGAAGAGCATGTTGGAATCTGTCTCAGTGTGGATAGGGCATCAAAGGAAGATCTTAGGAATACGTTTGTTATGTTTTTTCCCTCACATTTGAAGGAGGGAGAAGTATTAATGACATAGCAATACGTATATATTTATACCTATCACTCATCAGCACTTTGGAAAGAATATAGACAAAAGACAAAACAAGAAAAAAGCAGTTCCAAGACAGAATTGGCAGTGATGTGTTGAAAATGTGCAGTCTTTGCCATTCTGCTGTAGTCAGAAAAGTCAAAATCCACTTCAGAATGTAATAAAAAAATGACATTATGCTAGACTGCAGCCTTACAAAATTGCTGTGAAAATAAGCTAGCTCCAAGCAAAATGCTATTCACCTACCTTTTACTATGATGTTGACTTTAAGAAAAAAGTATTATACTATATTTGGGAGTGGAAAATTAAATTTTTCATTAGCATGGTAATTTTTAATGCCATTATTTCATAATTACTGCAGAAACTTTGGAGCAGAGAAGTCTAGTGTTGCCAATAGCTTTTTTGTCTTGTTGAATAACACTGAAAAATAATCAACGTAATCAAATACAAATGTAAAAATTCATGTGTAATTTTTACAGCTTTGTTTTTTTGTTAAACTGACTCATGAGCTTTGAAAAAACCTTCATTTTTTGTATTAAAAAATTGTGTAAATTCGCTCTTTCTCTTAAAAAAGAAAAGGAGTGCTGTTTTTGATCCAAAGCAGATGGTTTCAGATTGTGTGAAATAAGCTATTACTACCTAACAGTGTGCAACACCAAAGGCAGATGCGACCTCAGTCTAAATGGGAGACTGTGCAAGCACGTAACATGTTGTAGAAGTGTGTGGCACTACAAGGCTAACAGATCTGCTTACCGCTACCTTAATCTTCTCTCCTGGCTTGCGCATTGCCAACAGGCATAAACTTTGTTTGTTGACATTTCTGATGTGTTAACAACTGCATTCTTAGTAACAGCAAATAAATCCAAATTTCAGGAGGGAACACCAGAAGAGTGAAAAAGCATCTTTTAAAATTGTGTAAAAAAACAAATAAAAAAAATCATGGTAGCATATTGTGATTATAACCTGAACCCCCGTTATGTGAAAAGTATTGTGTTAGCAAAATTATTCCTATGCGTTATTCTGGAATTAATGGTGAATCAGTATGCCCCATCACCATGTTTCCCTATGAGTCATTTGCCATTACAATCATGATATAAAAAATACTTGGTCCAGGTGCAGCTATTTTACTAATTCCAGGTAGATAAAAGCATAGATTGCTGCTTTTTGGCCTCATGCTAGTTATCTATAGAGAAGGGAAACAGCTTATTTAAAAATGAAAAATCCACTTACTTCTTGGAGAGAGTATAGGTTCATAGCTGTTATTGGTTCAGATTCTGGGCACAAACATACACATACTGAACCAGAAACTGTGATCACTCTATTATGTAAGAGTTATTACATATAGTTCAATTCATGAGTAGATATTGGGAAAACAGGTATTAGTTTGAATAGAAACTGATCTGTAAAAAGAAAGGGAGATCCGTGAATTGGACAGAGATGATATTTGAATTTGTGTTTATGGATGATGTTAGGGGCAAGAAGAGGAGGAGGGACCCAAGGAGAAAGGTATTTGGAAGCTCTGTGAAAATTGGATCAGAAAGAAAGCAAATGGGGGAATAAAAGGGGGCAAGGAAGGAGAAAAAGAGGTATTCCATGATCAACGTACAACCGCACATGAAAGGAAATGGAGATGAAGGAAGTTGCGTGGGGTAACTTTGCTTCAGTTGTGAGGCCTTAATTTATTTTTACTTGTTTTGCATATGAATTCTGGAATGTTGTATTTGCTTTCAAAATCTCATCAGGCACAAGTGCTTGTTGGAATGTTTCTGACGGTATTCCTACTCTACACTTCCTAGTTGTGATTAGTTCCTTCAACAGATCTTTTATGCTGTTGCTTTGATTCTCAAAATTAATCACTCTCACTCAATCAAGCACGTTTTTCAAAGACAGAAATTGTTAAATGTAAGTTGTTCATGATCTCATAAAGAAAAGGCAATTTTAATGTTTTGATTCCCAGCATATGTTCCTGCTATGAAGAAAGCATGATCACCTGAGAAAGAATGAAGGCAAAGGATCACATGCCAAGATAGTCTTTGTGTAAAGACAGGTTAGGGTATTTTTTTGATAGGTTCCTAATATGTATAAAAAGATACCCGTCAGTTACCAAATACTTGCAAAATTCTGGAATTGATTTATTAAAGACAGAACCTTATATCCCTATTTATGATGTGCATATATATATTTATGTGTATAATATAAATATATATTTATATATAATATAAATAAATATATATTATATATGTATATATATAGCTACAGATAGGTAGTTGAAGCAAAGCTGTTCATTCATTTACATTTGTCAAACAACTTTTTTACTATGCATGCGACAGAGGAGGATCTCAATATATGAAGTGATGCATGATACCAGCAAACAGAAAACAAGCAAAAATGACAGGTGTTGTCTTACCTAGAAATGAAAGCGTGGAGCATAGGCAGTATTGCAGTGCTTGGACTACCAAATCCAAATCCAAGATATTGATAATTTTACAAAAAATATGAATCTATAGAAAATAGGCAACCGCCCGCCCCCTATTTCTTTTGTGGCACACCCCTTTTCACTCTTGCATTCTTCTCTTTCTAATCACCTGGTTAGAGCAAAACATCTTGTCCTAGGACTGCTAAGTAAAACGTCTAAATCGTTACTGCTGTTAACTCCTGTTTACTAGCTTCTTCTCTCAAAAGCCATTATGTAAATCTTGTTTCGCTGTCAGTTTAGAGATTGTTTCTCCCTCCCAGAAAACATAAAGCTCTCAATTCATTCAAAGAATATTTTACCAGTACATATTTCTCATGCCATGCCAGTGGTAAATCAAACACAGAATGGTACAAGCTTTAGTGATACATCCTCCTGATTTTCATAAGCATTTGTATCTATTTCTGTTATAAATATATTTCTATTTAAAGACATTCAAAAATACTATGTTAGTTCATATTTAGAGCCAAAATAAAGAAGACTATATACTAGTGTATTAGTAGAAACTTAGAACTGCAAAGTCAAGCATTAAAAATTTAAATGATTAAGACTGTTGTAGAAACCTTGGTTTAGCTCCCTTGCATGTATGAATTAAGATAATTCTAACAGGATAATCATGTACCAGTCCTGCTTGACCTTTTATCAGTGGTCTTTATATAATTCATTATTTTCTTTTGTATTTACTAGATATTATTCAAATTCCGAAGACAAGTCTGTAAAATATTTTCATAGCCTTTTCTATTGTATCTGAAAACATTTAAAAAGCCTTTATCTTTACAATACTCTCTAGGATACTGTAATCTTTCTTTGACAGATGAGAAAGAAACACATTTTAAAAGTTTCAGATGCTCAGCTTATATTGTAAGAGCAGGTAGCGCTGTATATTTTAAGAGCGTTACTAACACTGGTTTCAGTTGCCGTCTCTGGGTAGATCTGCATGTCAGGCTCTATTGTGTTGAGTTTTGGACACCAGAAAATGATTAAGGTAAATTGGGACTCATTTGTGAAAGTTGGGTTGGGCTGCAGGAAACTGTAGCAAAAGTAATGGTACAATGCAGTTCCAGGCGGAAACACTCTTGCTGTCATACTCGTGATACTCATTGCTCTAGCTGCAACTCCCCACTCTATTTGCCAAACAGTTTGCAAGCTCTCCGAAAGAGACTTTTGTCCTGCAGACCGAATGATACCCCATCTCAGGCATTCCAAAAAAAGTTTAGTCCTGTGCAGTTCACCATTGTGAGTCATATGCACAAGTGACCCAAGAAAAGGCTTTATTGTATATATGTTTAATTTCCTAACTTTCATAATGTTCTTTAAACAGGTCTATATATGTGTTAAAATTACAATGGAGATGCCTGAATTTAGGCTTTCTTATTGCTGTGCATTCTTTCCGTATAAAATTCACCTCAGATTTGTCTGCCTATGGTCTTTGTTCTGCCCAAGTCACGTCTTGGTGCATTGAAAGAAGAGCCTTAACAGACCCTTTGTATTGTGGTTAATTTCCATGATACAAGATTTTTCAGTAGCTTAGTGAGCATTGTATTAAAATGGACAATGGATGCAATGTCATTAAATGAAAAAATATTAGTTCAGCTGCATGCTAAGTATCCTGTGACTTTGTAACCAGTTGATAAAATTGGGAGATTTGCTTCAGATAATACTGACTACGGTACCACTAGACACACTAGGCTACTCTTCCCTTAAGTAAGTTAGGAGGAACCTTAAGGGAAAAAAATGATTTACAGCTTTGTTCTTCTGATCATCTACATGAGACTGAGGTTCTTACACACATGAGTAGGTTTTTCAGAATTTGACTTGCAGGTTCTCTTCTTTATGAAGCTTATTCTGCTCTAAGACAGTGTTGTTATTGAGGGACAAATGACTAATGAGAAGACATTTTGAAAGTGGAGCATAATTGTCAGTAGATAGACTGGGATGGTACAATTTAAGAACTAGAAATGTTGGGTTATGCCCCAGCTCTTATAGAGAGGGAAAAAAGCAGTTTGTTCAAATCGAGTGGCAGCTGCTAAAATATTGCTGTAAGTGTATTGAAGCATCAGGTTCATGTGGAACTCAGACTTAAACATTTCACGAAAATGAGAACAATTCCTCAAAGCTGAAAGCTAAAGCATTCATTTGTTTCAAATGTTTCTCTTAGGATGATTTACTCTGAGTAGACTAGACTCTTCATTTACTATTGAGTAGCTTATTACTGTTTGTTTCCTTTTGGGAGTTACTTTGGATATTATGGCAGAAGGCTCAGGACTTCCCTAAAAAGTCCATGAAACATAGAAGACTTTCTTATCTTCTCCTTCTCCCTTGTTGATAAGGTTATAGTTATGATAGAATTACATACAATGAACAAGTGACAAGATTTAGGAGCCATACTATAATTTATGCCCCTCATGCAATATATTTCACTTGGCACGAACCACTTCCATGTCATCAAATTACCACTTTACCCATTTCACATAGCTGCCTTGGGAAGTTTATTTCTTATTATGTTCAGCATTGTGAAGATTTTATATTCGTAGGTCTTGGGCACATTCTTCATTATGCTGAAGTTTGCAACCTGTAATGCAGCTTGTGGTCCATGACCTTGTACCAGGCCACCCTATGGTGTCAATAAGACATGTCACTCATTGGCAACAAAAATGCTCCACCTTCTTCATAATTTTACCTGTCTCCACAGCAACTGACAGTTTGACTGGGTTTCCCAGAAGCAGATGTGTTGTAATGAAAATTTCAGGGCTTAATTCAAATTTTAACTATAAAATGTGTGCATTTTGTGCATCTAATTCCATCTGTGCCTTCTCTGCATTCTGAAGAAATTTCATCTTTACTTGCCTCATCTCCTGTCTTCTGATGTAATTGTAGTAGCTGGGGCCCCAGCAGATTTCAAGGAGCATAGGCAAAGAAAAAATGTATTTCTCCTTTTTAACTTCCATCCTCCATCCTTGTGATTACCTATAACTGAATATAGGTAGAGTCTGTATGATCATCCTGAAAAAGCAGGAATAAAATCAGCCGCAACTACTCCAAAATAAGCATATACAAGACATCATTCCAAGATATTATATGTTAAATGTATTAATGTTTTCCCATTCCTTCTGTCTCTCAAATTAAAATTCTCCTAATCTATTTAATCTCTCCAGAGATTAAGTACAGAAGCTTTTACATACATTGATTCATAACTGTCTTCCTTCTCTATACTTTTTATAGTTTTACTATCCTTTTGAAATTGTTGTGCACATGATGTGCACTGTAATACAGTCAATTATCTTATATTTTAGTTTTGTTTCCTATTATGTAATAATTCCTAACATTCTGTTTTATTTTAACTGCTACTGGACATCAAGAGCAATAATCAAAGGGTTTAAATTGGCTATTAATGCTAATGAAAGAGTAAGGAGTCCATGATTATTCATCCACTATTAGGGTTGTCCCTTCTTGCCTTGCATATGCATTACTTTGCAAGTATCAGCTTTGAATTTCACCTGTCATTTTATTGCCAGTATTGTGTGATCCTTCAGCTCTTCAAAGTAGCCTTAATTCTTACTATTCTTACTATTCTGATTTTGTATCATCAGACTTTTTCTTTATAATTCATCTTGTTTTCGCAGACATTAAAAAAACAAGTTAAATAGCACAAGAACCTTAGAGACATTGCTGGTAATTCTTCCTTCCTCTATTATGAATACTGACCATTCATTTCTAATGTACTTTTCCTATCTTCTAGCCTGTTACTGCTCTGTAAGAGAGTTTTCCCTTTCCTCCCATAGATAGTTTAGTCTCATTAAGAGACCCTTGGAAGGACATTATCAGAAGGTTTTTGGAAACCAAACAGTCATTGTAAATCAGTTGAGTCTTACAGGCACATTGTTGATTCCTTCAAAAACTAGTAATTTGTGAGGTGTGACCTTTTATTATAACAAATTTGTTAATTTTCTATTCATTTGATTCCTTAGACAAGCTTTTATTAATACATCCAATACAGAGGTCAGACTTCCTGTTTTGATGTTTCCTAAATCCTATTGGGAGTCAAAAAAAGAAAAGAATTGGTGTCCCAACTGCAGCCTTCCTCTGGTACAGATTCTGATTTAACTGACAAAACCATGTGTGCTATGTGCTTTCCCATGTTTTTGATTAGTCTGCAGTACAGTAGAAGTGATAGCACAGAAAGAACCAGAGATGCCTTAGGAAACCATTATTTTCCAATCTGAGCATTGTCAGAGGTCAAATACTGCAAAAACAAATTCTTCATTCTAAGCCATCATTGTTCAAAGAATACTTCAACTCATCCTGACCAAGAGTCCTAGAAAGGCATAAATAATGCAGCTCCTTCAAGAAAACCTAGAACTGTGCAGTAATTGCCATAATAAATAAATAGAAACATAGTTTTTAGTAGACCATTAGGACCTTATTGTGGTCATGTAAATTAACACAAGAGCAAAAAGCAAGTTGCTGTAGTGTGTTATCAGTGTATTCAAAGAAAAGACTCTTTCCTACAAAATGTACAAAAGAACATTAAGTCCTTTTTTAGGGCTCCTTATTTTATTTCAGACCAAAAAGTTTAAGACCTTGGAATGTTATTTTTACAGATCCGTGAAGATCAGAGGAAGTGCACTTTCAAGAGACAGCACTGTAAGGAGGTCTATTTGACTAGATAAGTATAACCAATATCTTCAAGCAAACATGTTTTTTGAAGGTGAGGACATTTACAGTTAAGATATAGGATTACATTATTAATTCAGATGAGTATTTCTTAAAACTTGCATAGCATTCATTTTCAAAATAAATCCGTGTAGTATTCTTCCTTTGAGTTAAGCATCCAGAGCATTTGTAACAGCACCGAGGCAGAGAATTCTATTTTGAGATCTGTGAGAATGACTGCATGGCTATCAGGACATAAATTTACCATTTCTGTTATTGGTCATCCAAAGTAGAGGGAAATAGGAATTATATATAATATATAAACTTTGTTTTGAATTTCCATATCTAAAGTATGGACTTGCTTTCCCAGCAAGATAGATCTTTCCACGCTCATAACTGTGAAAAGTTGCGCAGTAGTAGATTTATGGACCTTAGTATGATAAAAGATGGGAAAGTGTAACTATGCTTACCTGGAGGTTTCCTTTATTTAGCGATAAAAGTTCTCAGATCAGAATACCTTAGAGATGCTGAGTACAAATACAGAGATTTATGTTGTTATGGTAAATCCTCATGCTCTGCAGCACTAGAAATCTTTATGCCTTTTTTTTCAGCACATATACTTGAAATAGGCTATTTAACTTAGGGATGTAACATTGAATTAACTTGGTTGTGAAAGTTCGCTGCTGTGGATTGAAACTTAAGGCAATGAGATGGGCTATCACTTGTTTGATTTTGCCCTCAAGTTGCAAGGAGAAGTCAGTGCTAGTGTTAACAGATTTGTGCTCCTTGTAAGAAATGGAAGTTACTTTGACTTAAGGTCACAAGGGTGGGGAGCAATATTGTTTAATCTTTTATTGAAAAACCTCAGCAGTATATGAGGACCATTAAATAGGCATGGAATATGATTATTTTTAGTGGCTGAAGTGTTGTTGGTACTAGAAGAGGTATAAACTGTCAAACATGCTTTCTGTGTTCCCATTTCCCCTACCTCCAAGACCACTCAGTTGAGGCATTTTATTACAATGTTCAATTATGGTGTGTTTTGGTTGTTGAAGATTTTCTGATATGGTTTACATGAACGGTATTTTCCCCTGAACTTTCACCTTCTATCCTCACCCCATAATGTAATACGTTAAACTGTGGGTTTTGTTAGAGAATATTAATGGTAGCCTGATTCCAGTGTAATTTTGTGACCACATCTGAAGTGCTAATAAAAATTTATGATTCCCACAAGATGAAGACATAAAAGATGCAAAATTCAATCCTCTACCTCATAGTCTTTTAACCACGTTATTTGAATCAAGGACACTTATTATGTGCCATGAAACACAGTAGGTTTTCAACAGTGTTTCCCAGTGTAATTCTGACAGAGAGGACAGGCAAAATCTTTCCACCTGGTTATCATCTACCAGAGTAGTTTTTTAAAGACCTGTATATGTTGTAAGAAAATAGGATAACTCAGTAAGATTTATCTTGGAGAAGGCTAGTTGCAGTGGTTTAAAATAGTTAGGGAACAAGACACTAATTAAGCATTGTGGCCTTTCCTAGAAGCAGTGCTCAAGCTCATTCCTTAGCCCTGTCTTGTTTAGCAATTTACAGGTTAAAGCTCAGATATTTAGAGAACTCTGTGAGGTGGGTTTGGTGGCCCTCACATCCTTTTCCAAAGAAGCAGCACTAAAAAAATCTCCTTCCTCAAAACTGTGTTAATGTCTTTTTGCTCTGGTGACAATCAGCTGAGCATGCTCTCCCACTCTCTCTCCGTGCCCCGGGAGGAAGTCAGTCTCCGAATTTGTTTTCTGTGGGCATCAATATTAACTCTTCCCATGCAGTCTCTTCTTTCTCTGGCTTCTTTTCTGGCCACCAGTAGATATCACCTTGATCAAGATCAAACCAGCTCATTTCCAAAGAGATTTTCCTCAGCTTAGTCTTCAGCAACTGAGTCTTTAACATTTCTTTAATGCTTCTTTTTTGTTTAGCTCTTGTGTCATACAGAAGTTTTCAGAATTCAAGTCTTCAAGTAGGCTCTCTACTGCTATACAATATGACAGTTTTTTCCTTGGTTATCACCAGGAAACCAATGGAAAATGCTCCTTCCTTTCCTAACTTTCCTAACTGGATGCCCTAGAAATAGTCTGTTGGGAGCCTGGGCACTCTTGAGTATTTCAGTACCTTTATTTAAAGATTTGCTATGTCATTTCATCAGGAATGTCCTCTTATCTGTCAAGTTATCCAATCAGTGTTACCTATTTAAGAACTACATACTGTGTCTTTAAAACATTAATTTGCAATAACAGGACCTAAATACAGGAAGGTACAACAACAGAATTAAGACTATACTTAATAATAGCAATCCTCCTTGGCTGCTCCAGCCTCTCAGAAAGGTTTCATCTCTCTTGTTTCTTCATCAAGACAGACTCTCCCTATATTAATTTAAGCTTGTCTGGAGACCCTTTTGCCTTTTAGTTTGCTTATCCCGAAGAGAAAGTCTCAGAGTAAAAGCTAACGCTCTCCTCCACTGCCGTGCCCAAGCTATTCATTTGTTCTGTAAGAACTGAGTTGAGTTCTGTAAGAATTGAGTACTCCTCATGGTGACTACCTGTGGCACTGAGGAAGAGGTGAAGGGATTACTTTACTTCCTCCCCAAGGTTCTTGGAGTAATGCTTCAGTGACTGCTTACTTCAAAGCGGCAAACAGAGCGATGCCTAATGGAGACGTGTGTGTTTAATTTGTATGAGAACCATTCCTAAGAAGACTCAGAGGATTTGTCTGGGATCAACAGACTTTGTACTATGTCTCTCATTTACTGAAAAGTGAATTTTGTGCCCTTTCTTTCGTGTAAGAAATAACATGACTCAGCAGGTATTTCAATCTTCAGGCATAATCTATATTTTTTAGGACACTCAGAATATATATCTTTAGTTTTTATTGTATCTTAGACAGCAAAATATTAAAGCAATTCAAAAATTTCAGAAACTGGAAAAATACAAGAGTAATGTAATAGTAAAAAAAAGTCTGAAATACAAAAGATGGAAGGATTTGTGCAATGCCCATAAATGCAGAACCAATTTTTACTCTTGATACACTGTCAGTGGAGTAGGTGTTATAACTGCTGTTTTCCATATCTTGTTTCTGCATATGGATAAATCATTTTAGCAATTGAGAGCTCACACATTCAGCCATAGTTTTATTCCTGTATGTTGCTCGGGAGTGATTCAGCAAATGGGGTCATAAAAATTCATCTTTCTTTATCCCTGGCAACTGTAAGAATCTCTTCATAAACAGTAAATCTGCAAGCACAAGAATCAGTTTTTCTGTATATGTGAGGGAGTCCCTGGTCATTGATTCTGGTAATTTAATTCATATCATGATAAACAATTTAGGAAACCCACCCTGAATCCCCCTGCTATTTATTTAGATTAGCAGATGCTGGTACAGTTCAGAGTATCGTAGTAGATGCACAAGAATTGCAAGACTGCTGTAAAGGTTTTGATTTCAGCCTGTGGGTCTCTAAATGGGAATGTTGCCAGACAAGCAGTATTAAAAAAACAAAACTTCTTTTCGCACCAACAAAAACTGTCTAGGAACATACATTTCTCACAGAATGGGAATGATGATATAATGGTAGTTTGTAAAACAAGTCAGGAAATAAAACATACCCTAGAGGTATGTGTAGATTTAGTTTTCCTTTGAGAACCACAAGGAGAATATATGTAATTTCAATAGTGTTTTTTGCCATTACTTGCTCTGAATAGATTGCATTCCCTCTTCTTCAAAATAGGAAACAAATTCTGTCCCTTCATATACATGTGCAATTCCCAAAGAAGTGGTTTCTTGAGAACGCTTCCAGCTGCTAAGAGACTTAGAAAGGAGTGGTTGATGTACCATCACTGGTGACCTAATAGCTATACTTTCAGAATAGGAGTTTTCAAAAGCTTTTATTGAGGACCTTCATAAAACTCGTGAGAATGATCAAAAATAATTCTGTGCTGTTTTGAAAATCTACCATAAATAGGCCCCTGCTCCCCAAGTGCTATATGAGAATGCAAACTGAGCTGTGCTGTCCCCAAGAAAAGCCCCTGTGAACAGTACAGATATGCCCTTAATCCATCATGGGGGCATTTCTGTATTTTGCAGGCAATACAAAAATGGGAGTTGCCATAACTTCCAAGGAGTGTTATAAAATTAAAAACAAGCAATTGAATTCACATGGAACAAACTCCATTTTCCTTTATGTAGTTCAGTTGTCTGCTTCTATCTAATGATAAAATGTGTTATTCCTTCATGAGAAGTCTTACAACTGTAATTCCTTTAATTAAATGGTACTAGATATGTACCATTATAGGATAAAAACACTGCTAAATTAGACATTCAAGGGGCACAATGACATTCCAAAGAGCCCAGGGCAATAGTTGAAATTGCTGTCTTTCCTAAATTGGGATTTATAATTAGTGTCATCACACAAAGCTCCTTTTACCTTCTTAAAATATTGCAGACTGCCTTTCTTGCTTCCTCAGCCTCATCCTCTGGACAGCCCTGGGCTGTATTTATGAAATATTTCTTTAAGTTTCTTTTTTTTCCTGTTAAACTTCTCGGTATCCTTTTTCAATCTTGAAGTGCAATCATCGCTGTGGAGACAGTGGAATAGATAGTAGAATGGTCACTTGTGGTTGGATTTAATAATAACTGTGAGGACAGTGTGAGGTCCATTTATGAATTACAATAGCTTGAAACGCGGTGTATATAATAGCTTGGGAAATACAGCAAATGTATTGCCCAAGTTCAAGAGCAATCGATTAAAATACTATCAAGAGAGAAATCTTATGAGGCCCTAGTAACTCTGAGTCAGTGCTTAAATTCTGTTTTCCTGACTGTTGGCTCTAACTGTTGTCTCTCATTTTCTATACAGATCATAAAGGCTACATGAATGTAGTAGTGTTTCTCCCAGCCTAATGAAACCTTGTGCCCTGATCAGTGACCCTAGGTTTTATCAAAATATAAATAATGAATGTACTGCGTAATGAAAGGTACAATCTGTAAATGATTGTATAGATTGCATAGAGGTGGTACCACTTTCTGTGAAGGTCAGCTCATTCCTTTCATAGCCAGACTGTGCGTTCTGGTTATCTTTTAAAAGACTTCAGGTAGTATGAAAAGGAATTATGTCCTGTGTAATATATTGGGGTTAAAATATGAAATTAATAAGTATTTAAATATTTTATAAAAATAAGAGCTTTGTATTATTCCTACTGCTTCTGTTAGGTGACATATATTGTCAATTCTTTCTAGATCTGAGGACAGCCTTATTGTTAGGATCGGACACATGGGCTCCAATGCTCAGATGGGGTCCATAAAATACAAAAGAGGTCCCCTGCAACTTGGGAAACCCGTTGGTTAATCACAAGGGAGAAAGTACTGGCTGCTCACTGCCCATCAGCACCTTTCACCTTTAGTTCCTCTCTAAGTGATGGTAAATTGGCCATGCAGTGAGTTAAGTACAGTATCTTAGAGACCTCTGTGTCTGTAAAAACCCTGGCTGCAGATTCCTCTTTCAAATGCTGTTGGCAGTGTCACCGCTTTTATATCCATACCACCTCTGCAAGAATAAATATATATCATTTCAAGCCTTCTGTATTTCTCATGACTGCTAATTTTGTCTCTTATAATGTTGTATCATCTGTTTCTTGGGATAGCCTTTTCAGTGAAGTTGGAAATAAAGTTGCCTCTGCAGTCACGAAAGGAATTCAAAACCAAAACTAATAAAAATAAGATTTAGCTATTGCAGTGCTGAGCATTGCCACTGACTAATCTTTAAATGCCAAGATTGGAAATCATGTGTTAGGCATCTCAGCTCTTTATCTACTCATGAGACCAGTGTAGGCTTGGGTGAGAAGTGTGAGATAACATAACTGCTGCATGACGAATAGGGAGAATAGGGACACTATAGGGTTTCAAAACCTGCCTACAGAGTGATCTAGTACCTTATATTAACTGGTTGCTGAATAAATTTCATAAACAGTTATCACAGAAGGAACTGCAGCCTAGTTCTCTCTCACCTGATGGCTCTGCCTTCTAAGTGACAAACTCATGCTCTTTGGTTTTGCTTTCTCCTCTTGACTGAGGAAAAGCTGTAGGGTGCTCTTTCCCAGCCAGAATAACCCACTGGTGAAGACACTTTCCACGGAAGTTGGATATCAGGAATAAAGCTTCAGATCTCCCCCTTCACAAACAATTGCTGTAACCAGTAGAAAACTGTATATAGGGAAACTGGAAACATCCAGTTGGATGAAAATCCAGCTGGATTTTAGTGGTGCCATGTAAAAGTAAAGAGTGATCCTATGTATATTTTTGGAAGTAGGGGCTTCCTATTTTTAGGGAAGATTTTTGCCTTGTGGATGTCTGTAGAGATCTAGGGAGGGATAGCACTGAAAGTACACAGGGCTTCTTCGTGCTGATTACTATCTAGTTCCAGGCTTGTTTCAGCACGCTGACTTTAATTGGACCTCTGTCAGCCTGGTTTGAGTGTCTGTTCTGTGATACTATAGTACAGTGTAAGGAGCTGCAGTGCCAATACCTGATTTCTTACTCAAGTCATATAGCCTGATGCTTTGCATAATCTGTAGGATAGTGGGAGAAAAATGAGGCTTGCATTGCAGTAGGCAAAGAAAGGGGCTGAACCATCATCTCTTGAAAACATGCTGAGTATATGCTTGACCCGCTAAGTCAAGAGTTTGAAATTTTTTTTATACTTCTCCAACTGAGATGTGTGCTTATATAGCAAACAAGTCTACTGAGAATATGCTAGCTTTTCTTAGTTATCTTCTATAGATTACACTGAGACACTGGAGACAGTCCACTGTAGTCTGGCGTTTGCAGATTATAAATTTAAAATAGGTTAAGCTATGTTAAGCTGTCGAAAAGTAGGGAATGGCAGTACTACATCTTAGATTTTAAAAGCGTTGGTAAATGCTCAGCTTTGGAGGTGCTCGTTCCTGGTGGAGTGTGTCATAATAGTGTCTAATGAATTCAGTTCTTCATGGAAGGTAGGCAGAAGGTTACTGACTTAATTTCTATGTTCTGTTTTGAGTTATCTAAATGCTGACTTTTCAGTACTCCCAAATGTGGAGCAAAGCTGTGTATGTACTAAAGTAAAATTTTAGGAACCTAGGAAATTTTCAAATTAAAAAAAAAAGGGCTTTGTGCTAACTTGCATCTGAGTTCAGGTCTTCAGGCTTGCATTCTTTAATTTAGGCACCTGTACTTTTCCTGAGTCTATTTTAGATGCCCAATGTCTTTCTTTTCTTCTTTTTCTTCTTCTTCCTTCTTCTTTTTTTTTTTCTTTTTCCCCATTTCACCCGGTGTGGATTAACCTTAAACTGTGCTTACAAATGAGTGGGTTAATACCTAGTCTATGCTGTTAATGGCATTGCATTTACTGTTGAACTAGGAAGGAGAATAGCAACCTTAGCGTCTGGCTGTCTGTGATCTGGCAGCAAGTTTAATTGGACAGCAGCAGCTCCTTGAATTAACAAGTCCCACTGGCAGCATGCACCTGATTCCCAGTGTGAACAGAGGGGATGCAAGGGAAAAGGTATTTGATACTATGAGAGAAGAAAAAAATAAGAGAGAGGTTGCTCCAAAAATGAGTGAAAGCAAAGCTTGTCATTTTCACTTTTTTTTTTTTAAATTAACAGGTAGGGATCAAACATCACTTATATTTCAGGAACTGCTAGCTGAGAAATACTTTTTAGATTTTGCAATCTTCCAGCTGAGAGTTTTTCTATCTTGAGAAGTCTTGGAACAGAGCAATCTTATTTATCCTAGATACTGGCAGAATATTGGGCATATAATGAAGATTTACTACTTCTTTGAGTAACAGATGGCTTGTCATACCATACTTCCCCTTGTCAATTCATGCATTTCAACAGAGGATCAGTCTGAGTACTTAGGGGTATTTTAAAGTATTTTTGAACCAGGCAGGCAGAAAAATGGCTGGAAAATAGGAAACTATGGTGGACCATTTCAAATTAACCATCAGAGAACTATAGGAATGGGTTTGGGAATGGTTTCTTTAACCATTATATTGCTATTTGGGTCTGGAAAGTAGGAAATAGAGAATGATTTTCAGCTTTACCTCATGTATCTGAACAAAAGTTAGGTCATTCAACATGAGTTTAGTTGGTTGTGATAAAAAAGGTTGTGATGCTCACAATTTCATGTGTGTGTGTATGTGTGTGTGTTTGCACGGACATACACTCGTGTGTGTTTGTGAGAAGGATTCTGAACCCGGAGGGATTTAATTCTACTTTAATAGGTAACCCTAAAAGCTTTCTGTCCTGAATCCTTGTGCCATAGTAGCTGACCAACTACTTAATCCACCTACATACTTTTTGGCTACGATATGGATTTTGTATTATTTTGCTTTTTATTTAATCTGTTTCTCCATTTTCGTTTTATTTTTCCCTAACCAGCCTGATATCTTGGCTGTCTAGTTAAAACAGCAAAGTGCTAAGAGAACCAGAACTAAAGACACCCAGGTTCTTATGGATCTTTTTAATAATTGCATTACAGTGGTTTTTTTTTCTTTTATCTCTGAATATGCATATATTCTGGTCATGATATTCATACTGCCACATTTCACAGCAGAAATGGGCTGATAAGATTGTTAGCATCCCACATGTTAATGCAGACTCCTGGTCTCTCTAGAATCCAGCTGCTGCTTCCTACAAAATTTGTAAGAACTTAACTATTTCTGAGATTTCTATCTTCTCAGTCACATTTGATTGAAATTGGGCTAGTTAGCTCAAAAATTACAAGGAGAGGACATACAGACTGTGTGATTGCACAGTCTTGTTTCCATAGGAAACCAGGCTAAAAACAACCTGCTAAAAGCCAGGTTTATCTTCTGAAAATAAATCCTTTCCCAGTCCTGTGCTATAGATCAATAGCATAGTTGAGGATACTCTGAAGCAATTACTTTCAGGGAAAATAGAATACCTAAGTGCAAATCTAGAAATGACAATACCCATCTTCTCTTAGAAAGAGGCTTTTTATCTGAGCAGGTAGATAGGAGTCATTCAACTCATGAGAGTCTTTCCTGCCCAAACCTTCCCATGCTCTGTTGGAGGGATGAGAGCTGAAATCTTGTTCCGTGCATCTGTGGGGAGGAAAAGTGGATGAAGGAAGAGAGAAGAGGGCTACAGAGAGGGAATATACTGTCTTTTCCTTACCTGCTGTTGAAGATCCAAAAAGACTGCCTGCACTCTGCCTTTCTGTTCAAATCTTCTCTGCTGTACAGGTGTGCTGAGAACATTATGAAGTTAATTGGAAGCAAATTATGATAGAAATTGGAGGTATGAACTAGAATTGCATGCTGCATCAAGAAGAACCCTTGCTTGTGGAATTTAATTCAGTACATGGTAAAATGAATGAAAGAATATTTGGATAAAGCATAAAAGCACTGTCAAAAAGCAGCATCCTGTAGAGAGAAATCATTCAGAAAACAGAAACATTTAAGTGTAGTCTAACCTGAAAAGAATATTACATTTAAGACACTATCGTGTCATTTAATAACATGACTTGTCAGGGAAAAAAGAAACAAATGATAAATTAGTGATAAAAATAAAAATTGATTAAAAAGCAATCAGAATCTATTCAGCAAGTGCAACTAAATAAAACAGCATGTCTGGATAAAAACTTGCATAATGAAAAATTTGAAGAATTTTGGTTTGGCCAACTTGTCGCAAACTTGCCCAAGTGTTTGCCACTTTGTTCTGTATTCTAAAATACTCAACACATATCATAAGGGAGCATATTTTAGCTCTTGAGTATTCATGAATGATAGTCTTTGGGCTTATGAACTGGTCACTCAGGTCACTTGAAAATAAAATACATTATATGTCTAGTACCTGTAAAAAGCAGGTTATACATTTACGAGTTTGTTACCTTCACAAATACATTCAAACTAAAGCCTTAGTCAATAGAAAGCATCTGCACATTTTTAAAAATCTAAATGACAAAGTGATTATATAGTAATATGTTTGGAAATGTAAAGCTATGGAAATGAACTAATACATGTAACTGAAACTTCTGTTTAGTTCAGTGCAGTCATAGATAATCCCCCTTATTTATGCTAGATGCACAGAATGCATTAAGTTGTCTAAAAGTTAAGCATCAAGTCTGAGGTAGTTGCCTTAGCTTCCTCCGTAGTCAGTGGAGAGAAAAGGTTATCTCCAGTGGATGGTTCATCATGTTCTAAGGTAAGTGTATGAGTGGCATAAAAGGGGAAAGAAAACCCCAAAAGAAATAGTCTCATTCTGAAGATAAGGAATTTCTTATATTCTCATTGATCTTAATCAGAACATGGCTTTCCCCTTCAGAGCAGCACTTCAGACTCATGATGATTTTTTTGTTGCAACATTTGCAGCATGTGACATAGAAGCATGTTAAGACGTGTTTAGACAGTGGCATAGTAAATGCCCAGTGAGGACTTTTTTTTCCCTCTCTACAGCATTTTGCAGCTTTAGGCAAGATCCGAGAAGCATATTTTTTTCTCTCCACTTTATTCAGAGATACTTTGATTAGGTCATTGAGTTCTAAAAACCTTTTTTCTCTATTATTCTTTAATCAGACTTAGTAGTAGCAAATATATTCAATGGCAGTTTTACTAGCTGAGGAGCTGACTCTGATTGCAGATTCAGAGTAATGTATCTAAGATATGATGTTATGACAACTGCCATTTTTATTTCATTGATTGACGAGAGTAGTAATGAGGTCAAAATCATGCATCTAAAACTGGTTCATTTAAGCCTCTAATGAGCTGTGTGATATGAAAGCTTTTGTTCATGTGTTGTAGTACAGACACTTACTGTGCAATAGGAAAAAGTATGGAAAAGCAAAACATCTTAAAGAAATACACGATTTCTGAAGGCTACAGAAATATCAAAAAGATCACATTGTAATATCATTTTGAATTTGATAATCATTTTAATAACAGAAATTAAATTATAGCTGATTTTGGAATTGTGCTGTGGTAACCTGATGCTGCAATGTCATGTTTGCTTTGGCTAGAAATTAGTTGTCATGATCACCTGAGGGGGTCATTTACATCGAAATACCTGCTTCTGAAATTTGTTGCTGTCAGTGTTCTTGGACCACAGATTACTCTGTGAGTAGATGATCTTTGCTTGATCACATTTCCACTGTGTAAAGACCTATGGAAATGTGGATCAGGAAAACGATGGTAATTAGAGTTGCAGTCTAATTTAAGATGAGATTTTGTAAGTAGGAAATACTCACACCAAGAGGGACAACTGAGAGAAGGGGGCTTCCAGGACTTGGAGAACGAAGTCATGGAAACCAGCTCTGTGCAAAATTCTTATATGCAGACTTTTATTCCGTTAGCTATCAGTGTTCTTATGCCATTTTTAATTATTTTCAAACTTTATTATAAAATCATAGGCACTTACTGGTTTGTATCAACAAGTACGTTCACATAGACAAGTGTGTGCACATACTATGTCTATATATACATGACTTTTCAGGTAAATCAGTTGTCTTTTGCAAGACTGTTTTCCTTTCATTTGTGGTTTCTAATGGGCTTGAAGACTAGCTATTGATACTACATTTTTAGGCAGTAGTGGTTTGTAGTAGAACCATAGATGTGTGTTACTGTCTTAACAGCTTATCTTAACACAACAGTTCCTGCGGTACCTTGCTTCAAACTGCCAAATCTATGGGGTGGAAAAGAAAACTAATCACAGCTAGAAAGAGTTATAGTTCAGCTTTATTGTATAAACTAAAAACAAAATATTTTTTTGAAGACAAATGTACGAGTTCATGTTTTTTCTTTTCCGTGTTTGTTCATGCAATGCAATAGCCGCTTGAAAAATCTCGTCCATTAGTCCTGACAAAATGATGCTTTCGTTCACATCTTCCAAATCCTATGAACGACAAAACCATAAATTATTTTTATTTATTTGACGGCAGCTTTTGTTTCTCGTTGTCTAAAAAGCAAACACTGAACTTAAGTCTTAGTAATTATAAGAATGATTTAAAAAAAAACAGTCTTGGCATTTCTCCAAATCATAACACTGCTAATGGTATATCAGCCCACATTTGTCTACAATTGAAGTGATGTCATATGTTTTAAAAGTCATATTTTATTCTTTATTGCCTTCTCTTCCTCTTACTCTTTCTTTCTCTCTCTTCTAGGGAGGTCACCATCTCCTTATCCAACATTTTTTCCATCATGTGGATCCAAAATTATTCTTTCTTAGTAATATCTTTTTAAACTTTTTTTTTTTGGAATGTCTTCCAGGTGGATATTTTTTGTATATAATGTTTTTCTCTCAAATGCCAATCATAGTGTGGAGATCAAATTAAAAAATAGATTTAAATTAATTGATGTTAATAAATGAAAAACAATGGTTTCCCTTGCTTCTTTTCTTCAGATAATATACTCAAATACAGAATTTGTTAACTGCTTCAGCACTGTGATTTAAGACAATTGCATTGTTACTTTCATGAATCCTGCTTTTTACTTAAAAAAAAAAATCCCATTAAGTCAACACTACATTGACTAGACTTAAATCCTGAAAGATATCTCCTGAAAAGCAATCTTCCTATGTAGAGCCAGATTCTGTCATTTTTTATGTTTAATTTCGCTCTCACTGATTTCGTTGGGATACAAATGTTAAGTAGCTGCTCTAGAGAAGATTTCTGTCCTTAGATAACCTATTGGGCGCTACAGGCTCATTCTGTTTATTTCAGACCTGATGAGGAGGAAGCCTCTTTTAACAGTTTCTGCTACTCTAACAACTTTATCTGAATCAAAGTTACCAATCTGAACTGCCACAGGAGGCAAGCAGCAGTCTTCCCCTCTCCTCAGGAGATGCTGGATGCAGGACAGTGGAGAAAGAAGCAACCACCACCATTTTCATAAAAAGTTATGAGACCAGTAGAGGCCTTGCAGTTTTGGTGGTGTTTCTCTTTTTCCCATTGCCCTTTTTTTGGAAATCTCGCTACTATGTTAAGTTCATTCTCTTCTCTACCCTTGGGTCTCCATGCCTCCAAAAGGGAGAACTTTTCCAGCCACTTGCCCGCCATGGCCTGATGAGAGGGACACACAGGATGGGAATGGATGAAGGCTCCTGGGATATGTTGAAGGAGCAGAGGTATTCAGAAGGTTCATCAGCTTCCGAATGTCAGGCTTACCTACTTTCTTCCCCTCTTAGCTACTTGATGCCAAGCTCTCCTTCCCCACCCGATTTGTTTGGTACTCTTCCTGGTCTTCCACCTCTTTTCCCCTGTCTTCCTACTCCTTCTCCAGCCTCTTAGATGTAGTTTCCATGAATAAGCTATCCATACTGGTCCCATCCATGTTCCTTTCTCCAGTTCATCAGGTCATTATCAGCCTTCCAACAGACTTTCCCTTAAAATATACATTTAATTCCAACCTGAAAGCCAAGTCCCCAGGACCAATACTTGAATCCCACTTACAGTGCCTGGGAGCACCAACATTTCTGACATACTAAGCAGCTGAGAAGACTTATTATGGAGAATGCCCTTCGTAACCACAGTAGCCTTGAACCAGGGCATATTCAGGTGTTGGTGGATTTCTTGGAGCATTTAGTTGCTGAATTCATTTCCACAGCATATGTAAGGACAGAAATCCTCCAGAGGTTTGAGTTTTGTTCAGATTCAGTACTCTTTTTGTGGAACTACAAAAGGCAGCTTTACTTACAAATTTCAAATTGCTGCTTCAGAGTGTGAAGTGATGAGTTATCTAATAAAACTGTAGAACGAATTAATAAGGCTTTGGCAAAGCAAAACATTTCCTCCCTTTCCCTGTCTCATTTCTCATGGAATGCCTCTCAATTTTTGCATGCTTTTAAAAAAAATTCACGTCAACCAGATAACAAGTGAAAAAATTCAGTTGAAAAGTTACTGGCAAAACTCTTATTTCCTGGAAGCAGGGCATATAATGGAAAATTCTGAGCAATATAGCTGCTGAAATGTCCTGTCTCCTGTAAATAGCTTAAAGGTTTTGCTTTTATCAGTGTCTCTAGAAATAATGAGAAATAGCACAGATTAATTGCAGTGCCATTATCATAATGCTGATTATAATTGGATACACACTATAACACCTTCAGACTGTGTTTAGCTGTTCAGATTAGGATTATTGTAGGTTCAGAGTTTTTGAATTTTACAAAGGTTTACCAGGTTAGATATTTGATTTCTGTGATTGAGTTTTTATAGCTTTACCATGATTTAATAGGGGGAAGTGACTCAAAAAGTGCTTCCTTCATTCAGACTACTGTTATTTTCTGTTCTGTTTATACACTTATAATAATGTCAGAGTAGTAGTACAAGAAATATCTTTTATATCTCACATTTTAAAGACTTTTGTAAAATCACTGCATGCCAAGTTGCTCTAATAATGCTTTGTACAAGGCATAGCAGGACTATTACAAGGCTTCTGTTAATGAATAGTTCACCTTCCACCTCCTTTGAACTTGCTTTTAACATGAGAGTGTGCATATAAATGGGTACCAGAAGAATCTTTCCTGATTTCTAAGAATTTCTGGAGAGAGAGAGAGAGAGAGGCGGATAGACAGGTGGCTGTAATGTTGCACAGTTTGTGTTTGATAGTAACATAACCCTCCAGCACAGATCTGGGATATCATTTTTTAATGTATTCAGCATAATACACAGTAGCTGCTGTTTAATGCACATGGAAGTGCTTTTTATGTCTTTTTCCTTAGATGTTTTCTTACAGATTTTTAATTTAGTTATTCATAATCCCCTGAGTTCATTAGAAACAAGCATATTTTCAACTACCATTAATCTCTACTAGTTTCTCTTCAAATTCTTGTGTTTTTCAATACACAACTCCTCCTTTTTTCTTTAACAGGGAAATCCAAAAAACAACATAAAGTTTGAGTCACATAAAAAATCTAATCCTGTATAATGCAATTAATTTTTACATAGAGACTTGTCCATAAAAGCGATACTTCGTATGAAGAAGTATAATAAACTAGTAATTCTTTAGTGAGAAAGTATCATGATTCTTATGCATAAACACTTTTAAACAAATACAGAGTGCTTTGGAGTTTTTGTTTTTAATAGTTTGTAATAATTTAGAGGAATATAGGGAGTGTATATAGGGAGCAAACAGAATTTTAATCGTTGGCTAGAAAGTGTAAAACTAGATTGTGTCTCCTGAATCATCATGTCCAGTATCTGTCACAGGCAGAATGCCTTGCACCTGCTTTTGTAAGCATACTCAACTGTATTTTAAAAATAATTAGCGTGTTTGGCCTACCATTGCACTATTGCATAATGTCATTGCTTTAATTGTGAAAGTAGGCCTTCTAATTTCTAACCATTAATGCTAATGCATTTCTGTGTCTATGTTATTCTTCAACTTCCAAAGGTCTTCTCCAGCCTTGGGAAATTTTAGGTCTCTCTTCTCAACTTTCATTTTGCTAGGCTAAACAAGCCTTATGGTTTTATCCTTTTTGCTTAGGTGAGGTTACCCCATTCACCCATGGTTGTTCCCTTTTCACTTCATTGCACTTGAATGTTGGGGGAACGTATTCCAGAAAGGGAGCATTACACAGTAGCACAGACCCTTCTCTGTCTTCTCTGAATTTCTGCTCCATATACTTGATTTCTTTTTTTTTTTTGGCTTTGTCATCTTGTTGGCAGCTCCTAATATTGTGGGCTGGATTTCATCATGTATAATCTGAGTCCCCCAGCAGGCAAGCATACAATCTAGATCAGTTGTTTAAGTTGAGAGCAAAAGATAGATAGGCATCTAATGTGTGTGAGTCATCCCACCTATCTTAGACATCAATTTTCATTTGATATGAACTATGAGCTAAAGATACTCTCCACTAGCTGCAAAGAAATCCTCAGGGAGTAGTTTAGACCAGACATCTGGCTTTTAGATGTCTGAATAGGGTAAGCTGAATCTGATAGTCTGTGGTCAGTTGTACACAGCACTCTCTTCTTGCTACCACCTCTAACAAGGAGGGTTCCCTTGTGCAAGAATGTAATAGATACACTTATGTGAAATATATGGCGGAGGAAAAAGCTGTGCATAGAGCCAGAGGATCCACTTTCTTTATCCCTGCATCTCTTTTACCTTTTCACAGAGCCATGTGACACAAGCCAAGCTGGAATTAAGTGTAGGAGTAATTGTCAGTCCACTTAAAGCACAAATTACTGCCAGGTTTTGAAGAAGCACAGTAGTGCTCTAATGAAATGACTTTTTCTGTCTTCTGTACTTCTGTTGTTTCCCTCCAAAATGAGTGCTGGGATAAAGATGGATACAAACCAAACTGACAGCCTGCAAAGAGCTAGATGGGAGGATAGAAGACTGACTATGTATATGATCACAGCAGAACTGAGATATCAGACTTCTTACCATGAGAGCTGTGGAGAAATATCAGAAACCAGTTGTATTATTAAAGTGAAGTGTATAGTTAGAAGCCATCTTGGCATCACTTAAAAAATGAATTTATTAAAAAATCTGCATTTAGCACTTTCCAATGGTTTTCATGTTTTTCAAATTTTTCCCCAAACTCATGCTTAGCGATACCTAAGGTTGCAGAAACACTGATGCAGTGAAAGCTTCATTTTTCTTGATGCTTTATATAGAATTTCCTATCTCAAATGTTACCCTTTTTAAGTTAAATAATTGTTAGAGTCTTTAAAAAGAGTCTTAACATAAGTAATTATCAAATGAGTTACTGTCCATTTTTCTTGGCATTCATGGAGAGCTCATTCTTGTCTTTATGAGCCTGGCAGAAAATCGTTTAAACGTTGCCAGATGATTAACTAATTCCCCAGTTAATATCAGCATTTGATAGTTAAATAGATTCCTACATTGATAATCAGTTTTAACATGAAATGACCTTGCAATTCTTGTACAGAAAACACCTTACTTTGTATCTGATAATGACATTATAAAGGATTGCAATTAAAAGCTGAAATATTTAAAATTTGGGGGAAAGAAACAGTTTTCACCTTAATATTTGAAATATTCATTAGCTTTAGCAAACATTTTCTGTTGAATATTTCCCAAACATAAATGTTCTTCCTAATATTTCAAGTGGGAAGACTTACATACTTTATAAAACATAACAAATGGCAAAGTTGAAGCCAATGCCTACTTTTGTGGTGCAGCATCTCTTATTACAAATAAAATCTAAGAACACTTTCAGATTCGAATATAGAATATCATTATTTTCTGTTGTTCAATGTGATCTACAAGTTTTCCAAAGATTGTACTTGTGAAAACAATCACATCTTAAATATTGGTAAATCTTAGAGAAGTTCATGATAACATAACTTTAAAGAACGAAATTATTAGAATTCAAGTTTTTTGGAAATGTTTTCTGTCATTATATCTGTCATCAGTTTCCACTTAAAAGGTTCAGGTTATTTTTTCTTGCATAGCAACCAAAAAAAGTCAAATTTATCTTGTAGTAGCAAGAGATGATTATGTGCTGATATTTCCCATTTTGCAGGAAATCCAGATTAAAACCCACTGTTATCTGTACTATTCTGAGTTTCTTCAGGGTTGCAAATACTTCTCACACTGTTTAAACAAAACATTGTGATTCTTGGATCTTTTATGCTCAGATGACTGCAAGAGATCAAGACACCAAAGCTTCAGGAGTATTCCCTGTCAAATGAGCTACGGAAACTGTTGATGAATGTAACCTTAGCCATCCACAGTAAAATCTACTAGCTTAATCCAGGGGCACTCAGCCTTTTTAACTGGATGGGCAATACTTGTTTTAGGGTCCTTGTGACTTCACTTAAGGAGCACCCCTTGAAGTGAACAACATTGGTAGAAACTGGGACAAAACAGAGTTGAAATGTCTGGAGAAGTCATGATGTCTACAAGCCACACTAGATTTTCTGGTGAGCCAAAGTTTGCTTAAATTCTTTTTGAGGAGATGGTGTGAATTTTAGTTTTTAAGTTTGATACTTGAGTAACTTCGTTTCTTCTGCCTTCACAAGAGCTTCCAGGTTTGCAGCTGCCTCTGCTGTCAGGTTCTGCTGTCAGTCTGTTTTACCTGGTCTCTTTTGCTGCTCACTCAGCAAAATAAAGTTTGGCTACAGTGAAAAGAGCCATGCTAGGTTTAGTAACTAGCACAGGGAAAATGTGGTGGCATGAGTTTCAGCATGGGTTATATGAGACTGATGGGATCCGTACTCATAAACTGTGCATGCCTGCCAACGCTGCTGTCAGGGCTGCCATTTCTTCGCTGTGAAATGTTAGTCTTACCTAGATTAAAGCTAGCGTGAAAATTCCTGTCCTGATTAAAAGTGCAACTTTGTATGCTGTGTGCAAAATGCTCTGTTTCTGGTAATGGGCAATCAGCTTGTCTTTCATAATACTATGATGGAGAGAATCAAATTAGTACATGGATAGCTGATATTCATAGGATATGATAATAAACTGCTCTGCAGCTTCTGTATCAGAAATGATTTATTTAACTTTTGTGCAAGATTAGCATTTTTGTGTTGAAACTGACCTTTGTCATGTGCAGTTAAGCTGTGTCTGTACCTAGGCTTGGGGTATTTTTTTTTCTTTTTTTCGTCTTAATCCATTTTATTCTTAGAAGAAAGAAGTGGTATATTTTATGCACTGCTGATTTTTTTTATTCTTATTTTCATTTTAGACCATGACCTCAGTGTTTCTTATTCAGTATTGTTGTTTCACAGAAATGTGAAAATAGTCATACTTTGAGTAATTAACTACTCTGTCATCTTTCATATCACACATAGTAAAAGAATTTGATTTAGATGGCTCTGCTGTTTCTTTTTAATCCGAGCCCTTAGATGAAGCTAAAACCTCAACAGAGGTCTTAGACAACAGAGTATGTCTATCTCTTTTTAGAAAGAAGAATCTTTAAGTTCTGTTTGAACTTCTTTTTTTAGAAAGAAGAATTTAAATAAAACCATGCCAAGAGAACATGCATTTGTTCGCTTAAAAGGCTAACGTGGAGGATATTTTGGATCATCTAAGTAGTTTCTCTGGTAGAGAGTATTCCCAGAAGATCTATTTGAGACAGTTAAAAACTAACAAAGATAAAGATGAATACTGTGCTGATGTAGAAAAATATGGAGTTAAACCTATAAAGGAAATAGAAACTTCTAGGCACATTAGCGTAAATGCACATAATACTTGTTTGTGCTTTGCTGCCATTGGATGAGCAAGCAAATTAGTGGAAACTGGAATAGAATAGATAATATAGAATAGATAGAACAGATAATATAGAATTGGTGGACACATGGAGAAGTACAATGTAATGGAAATCATTCAAAATGACTTTTGTGGGAGGAAGTTATGTCTCACAGCTTGCTAAAGGTTTTCTGAAAGAAGTAAGGGAACATACAGACCAAGACTGATGTAGTTAATATACTCTGCCTGGATTTTCAAAAAGTTTTCAGCAGAATTCCTGAGCAAGTCTTCAATAAGAAATTAATCTTCCATGGAATAAGAATGATCTTGCCATAGATCAGTAACTGACTGAAGGATAAGAAACAAAGAGTAGTCATGAAATTTAATAATAATAATAATGGTCAGTAGTGTTGGTCAGTATTGGAATAATGGAATTCCACAACTGTTTATCTTAGTATATTCATAAAGGTGAGGTGGATAGTGAGTTTTCTAGTGATACTGAATTATTCAGGGTAGTATACTCGAAAGTCAACTCAGCTCTTTAGATACTGAGTAGGTAGGCAATAAAACAGCAGATGAAATTCAGATTTAACAAGTCCAAAGACAGGCATGCTGGGGATGGTCTCTAAACTGGCTGTTACAACTGTGAAAGTATGTTTTGGAGCTAGATAGCTCTATGAAACATCAGAGAGGGATGACAGGTTTGTTCAAAGTTGTGGAATGGTATCTGTGCAAGGAGTCTTGAATAGACTAAGACTTCAGAAAGAAAGAAGACGTGACTAAAGGTGGATAGGGTAGAAGCATATAAAATCATGCCTGACAAACTGGAGAGGAGTAGAAAATGATTATTCAGTTTTTCTCATAAGTACCATGGATCATTAAATAAAATTAGCAGGTAGCAAGTATAAAATTGAACAAATGGAAGTATTTTTCGTAAAGGGCATAACGAAATCATGGAGTTCATTTCCATAGGAAGTTCTGGAGACCAAAAGTATGCAGAGATTCAAAGAGTGACTGAGTTCCTGCAAGAGAATTCCCACAAGGACTGTCAAACAGTAAGACACAAATGTAGTTTACAAAGTCCTGAAAACACAGATTGCTGGAAACTGGGAGCAGGTATTGCGGAAGTGTTATTGTGTGATTGTGCTGCATTTAGTAGATTTTTAATCATGGTTATATTCATTAGACTGTGTCAGACGCATGATAAAGGGCTCGAAGGATCTTTGTTTAGCGCCAGTATTGCCACTTATGCAATCTTACAGTCTAATCTAATTGCTTGTACTCCAGGCTTTTAGAAAGTGTCATAACCCTTGGGGTACCAGGTCAGACCTGGGGTGCCCCAGTCCTATGTCAATTTGTCAAACAATGTTCAGTAGGGAGTTTTTAGAAGATGCTATAACATCTGAACTAACATACAGTGATACTTCCGCTGGTACGTGCTCTGTCGCCAGTAGTTTGCAGCATGGGGACTTACCGAACTGGGGGCTTGTATCTTTGTTTATAATAGATGTTGTTGGATTATCTTACCTAGATGCATCTAATTGTTTATAAACTCACTTATACTTTTGGCATCTATAATATCCTGTTGCAATGGATTTCAGTGTTGCCTGCATGCTATGTGAAGAAGTATCTCCTTTTGCTTGTTGTGGGCAAATGACCTGATAGTTTCATTTAATGTTCCTCTACTATTTGTACTATGGTGCTTAGTTCTTAACAGAGTACTGTTTCCTATTCACCATCTCTGTGATGTTATTGAATTTACATTTTTATTGACCAGCTGAAGTGTCTTTATCTAATCTCCTCTCAAACTGAAGCTGCTCCATACCTTTGCTTAACTTTGCCATCTCTGTCTTTGCTTTACGTTTTCTAGTTCTTCTGTACTTACAGAGAGGCCAGCTTCAGACAGATTTTCAGATGGGGACATATTACACAAGTTCTTGCAACTATATTAATGAACAGAGAAGAGTCTCACAGTGCATACTGCGTAACTGGCAGACGTGTCTGAACTTCAGGGAGAGCTCTTGCAGGGCAAAGTAACCAAGTGAAGATACTAAGCAAGTAAAAATGCAGATATCCTTCCCCACCCTGTGCAGAGATGCACTAATATGTATACTCTACTGTCATGCTGAGCTTTGCATAAACAGTAACAGAAAGGAATATAAAGGTAGAATACAAATAGCTTAACAGCCTTCATGAAATTAACAGTATTGTCAAAAGTTATAAATCAGAAGCCTCAAATCACAAAATTGCATTAAAAATAACTTTAACGTTGGCAGTGGGTCTTAGCTTTTTTTTGATTTTTCCATGTTTTTTTTTCTTTGTAGTAAGAGTGATTCTTTTTCAGATTAAAGTTGAGATTGTCGACTAAATATGTGTAAATGGGTTTCTGAGGAAAATACTAAATAATGTAAGACTTCTGATAACACTGCATAAGCTCGTACCGCTGATCACATTCCATGATCTGTTTGAAGCATCAAACATTTTTTACATTTGCAGCCTGCAAACATTATGTAACAGAATAAAAACACTGGATATGAGTGGAAATTTAAGGTTTGCAAACAATGATGGATGACTGTTCTCTCATTCAATATCTTTTTAATTTGGATATTCATAATAACTTAGATAATGTAAAGTTATTCAGTCACCTGAACAAAAAAAAAAAAAAAAAAGACAGAAATACTGAATTTTGTCTGTGAGACCATTGGCTCTAGAACTGGTTTCCTGATTGATGTACAATGATGTTGCCTATGTGTTTTGGCCCTCAAGTGCTGGAATGCTTTTTAGCTTCATTTTTATTTTTTGAGGGGGAATGAGATCTCTGGTAAGTAAGGTGCGGTGAAAAAAGTAGGCATTTCAATCTGCATGGATAACAGTGAATCACTGAAGCTTTTGCACTATTATGGAAAGAGTTAAAGATCTATTTGGACCAATGCTCAGAGTTTTCTTAAAGGCTTCTTTTTTCCGTATGTATAAATCTATAGTGATAAATAAAATCATTTTAACAATATAGAGGGAAGAAGAGAAATGAAGATAAGACTTAAATCAGTTATTTCATGGCATATCAGCATCAATTTATTTCCAACAAATTAGTGAGAGTATTTTTGCATAGGCATAGCATACTTGCTAAAAATGTACACTAATTGTATGCTAGGGTAGATTTGTTACGGTCTTTTGCATAAATAATACTACTTATACAAAATGTATGAATATATTACTGTAAAAATAATATTTTTTTCTCTTACATTTAATTTACTGCATTTACCCAAACTGACTAGGTACTCTAAATGTGTAATTAAGCAGTATTTTTTTTAATGTATGTAATTTTAAGGAAAAAAATGGAACGATTCCCAGTTACATCTATCCTCTTAGGTAAATGTGTACACATGTTGTTTTCTAAAGCATAAATTACAACTCTGATAAACTTCTTGAATTTTCAGAATATTATAAACCTGGCATTATATGGCTGAAAGTGCTTTAAATAATGTTAATTGCAAAATGTAAACCACTGAACTTCAGAAAATCAAATGTCAAGACTGATGTGCTGCATTTGTATTCTTGTGATATTTTTTATTCAATAATGTGAAAGTGAACTTCTCACAGATTGTACTGATTACCTTATGGTGTGCTGAGCGATTGTGTGTGTGAACGAGACGTACGGACAAGTACGAAGTGAGTGTGGAGTTCTGATCCACAGTTCTGCTCTCCCGCGAGGGAAGCAGCCAGAGATGAACAAAGTGTAAGGAAGGAGTGGATGCTGAGATCTTTAGTATGGTATTTTACGGTTTGGCCTCCTGAGGGTGTATAGGGGAAACCTGGATTTTAAGGTGTGACCCCCTCAGGACGACATCCCCTTTGTAGGACATTTTTTGTACTACTTTACGGTTTGGCTAAATTTGCTGAAGCCTTAGGCCGCACTCCCTTGTTCAGTGAGAAAGGGCCCCAGAGCTGGTGCAGGCGGGAATGATAAGGGAGTTACCAGCAGTTTGCATTCCTGTGCACTGCTGAAACAGTGTTAATTGCTGAAATTACCATCCCTTTGTCAGGACCTTGAGAGACAATGGCGGGACCCAAGGAATGGAGACACACCTGTCAGCAGAAAGTGCAACAATAAACAGCCTACCTAGGGACAGTGATGAGACCCAATAAGGAGCAGGAGACCCCAGACCTAAATATTACTATTGGTCTGAACTACCACATGAGGGGTGGGAAACTTAATTTGAAAAAGCTATAATTGCCCAGGGATTTCTTTGTTTGGGGTCCCTCGTCAGAGGCACCCAGCCTGAGCTGTAATTCGAATGGAGTCAGCGGAACATCATCGGCCTCGGAGTGGTGGTAGCTAGCTTCTTCTCTCCTTTTCCAACTTTCTCTATCTTTTCCCCTTACCCTTGTTCCCCTCTTCCCTTCGCCTCCCCTTCGCCTCCCCTTCGCCTCCCCCCCACCTTTTCTCCCCACTTTGTGGAAAATAAAGTTAAAAGGTTGTATGATATTTGACCGGTTTTAGCGTCTTAATCTCATCCTTGGGATCCTAACGAAACCCTCCTGATATTGGATCGGGACACTGAGATGCCAATGTAGTTTAGAGATGCTACTTCAGAAGGATACTGGTGTTACATGTGCTGGCCCCGCTGGATTGGTTTGGATGTGCTGCAGGATCTTGGATGGTACAAGACACCTGGACAGACAACTAAATCAGTCACATCTGGTAGCTGAATAACTCTGAACTCCACTGCCTCCAGTGAATTGGAGTAGTTTTATTGCTGTTGATGGTGGTGTTTTGTTTTTTCTTTAACGCTGGTTTCGCCTAAGGTAGCTTACAAATTTCTCAACTATTCTGATGAGCAAAATATCCATCTCAGTATGTATACAGATTTTAGCTAGTCAAGTTAATTTAGAACAATTGATATCTGCCCCCTGTTGCTTTCCATAGAGAATACATAATATGCATGGATAATACATATGTATTTCTGGTCTAGATCATTCTTTGTGTATTTATCAAAACATCGATTACTGCGGGTAGACGAGAGGGCTAGAACTCCTTATTCCTCCTGTGCTAGACCCTCTTTCCCACAGGACCAGGATAAAATTTAGCCACTTAGTGAAGATAGCTTCCCAGTTCATTTATGATGGCTATCCGTAATACAGATGAGGGCAGTGGGCTGATCAGGACTGACAGGATCCTAGTACCTTTATGTTGCATACTCATATAGTACGACTCTCTTGTGAAAGAGAGAGCTTCTCTTTTAATCAGGAAAAACCTATATATCCTTTAAATCATGTTATTTTAAAAACAGCAGTACCAGAACACGTCACGGTCATGAATAATCCACTGCTGCTATCTGAAAAATTAAACAGGAGTGTTAGAAAAGCTATGAATGTTGATAAACTTCTAAACCTTGATTTATATAGCATCTCATAGAGAAAGATATAAATATCAGTGAGACACAATGAAGGACCATTAGTTTGTTCTGTTTGATACTAATTATACTATTTTCATTTTTAAAACAATTTTTAAAAGTGTCTGTAGTGTACTTACAAGGAAACACAGTATATCTTTTTAAATATCTTCTGAACAATTTCCACTGGAGGAAGAAAATGATTTCCAAGCTGTGATAAAGCATTTTCAAGCACATAACTCAAACTAGAATGAAATCAGGGTAATCCTCTGTCCTTTACTATATGGCAGGTCAGATTAGAGGACCACAGAGATTGTTATGGCTTTATAATCCATGATTAACATATTAATTTTTAACTCTCTGCTTTGGTCCATTGTTTACATATAAGCATGCCCTTGTTTGGAGCAGGTAAAGCTGAAGCAAGGGTTAAAATAAGACAAATGTTCAAGTGCTTTGAAGATTGGAACTTTGGTTCTGATACCCTGAGTTCTTTTTGGCTTTCAGAATGTTTGCAATGAAATGTCTTTTCTGACATTGCGGTCTTCAGGCTTTCCACTTTATCAAAAAAAAAAAAAAAAAAAAAAAAGAGAATAAAACCATTAAGGTAAGAATACATTTTCATTGCCTGAAGAGACAATTATATTAGTTAAGAAATGCCTTAAAGAAAGTTTTATATGAAATAATCTGCTTTTCCCTAAGTGTTAGTTTTCAAATAAATTTTACATGTTCAGATGAAATACATACATCATCTGTAGAAACATTTTAAAAGCTCAATTTTGCTTGTGGAGATACATTAAGATAATGTAAATGATGGATAATTAGCATTATCAACCTGAATTCTGTACTTCAGTGTCTAAATTAAATCCCTGAACAGTTATAATACAACTAAATAATATATTTTACATTTCTGATAACCTATTAAAATTTAAAAAATCAATAAAACTGACACTATATTACTCATATTAATATAATTCTGATATACTTTAATTAATTAAACATCAACAGTAACTCTGAGCTTAAATACATTGACCCTTGAAGAATGTATCTTTGACAGTAACGTGAAGTAGCTGACTTACCAAGTGCGACTAATTCTCCAAATATGTATTGGGGTTGTTACTTCCATTATAAAGTGCCTGGTGCTAGCTTAAATCAATAAATTCAAAGCAGTGTGATATAGCTTGAAAAGTATTGAGGAAAGAAATAATAAATATATATGCCTATAATAAAAAGGACTTCTATCTTTCTGTAGGAAAGATTCATCTTTCCATCTCTCCTCCCTGCTCCCTCTGGTACTGTAGTTTTGGTCTCTCTGAATGTTTGTATTACGTGTAGAGTTGCAAACATAATTCATGGACAATAGTATGATCAACAAATTTGCAAAGTTGCTGCCAGGTTTCCTCATATTGATTTGTTATTCATTCATCCGGTACTTCCAATAGCATTTTCACATGCTGTTGTCATCAGTCTTCAAGAATCTGTGTTGGGTTTACTGGTTCTCCTCCAGTTTTCACCTGCCATTCTCAGCCCTGCCAATTTTATGGTTGCCCAGATGCTACCAGTTTTGCTGGTAGTACAGCTTTATCTATTCTGTTTCGCTTGTGAAATATGCTCATTCTCTTTCTGTCTAACTTTGTAATTTCTGCCATTTTAAAATTCCCAGTTTCTTCTCATAGTTCTTTCTTTCTTCTCCATTGCTCTCCCTTGTAATAGTGTTTTCCTGGCATGTCTTTTCTTTCTCCCATATTCATTTCCCTTCTTCCCTTCTGTCTGTACTTCTGCTTTCCACATTCTTTTTCCTGAAACCTCATTTTTCTCCTTGCTTGTTGCATAGTTTCTCTTCTGCGCAGCATTCTGCTCTCTGCATAATTATTAAGATGTAAAGTGTTTTCCCAAAGACAGCTGTAACTGGTGACCAATAAAAAGCAAACAGATGAACAAAAAGAGAATGACCAGAATCCATGTAAAACTGCTAGTGATTCCAGATGGCTGATTTGGAAAACCATCTTAGGAGACCATGAAGACCCCATGGTAATGAATAGTTTTTGAGTACCTGTTTCTACTTGTATGAGCAAGTTTTGTTTTTTTGTAGGCAAGCTGTATAGCTGTCAATTGAGACATTATTTGGGACTAGATGCAGGTGGCAATGGGAAAGAGAAAGCTGGAAGAGCAGTAAGGGAGTTTGTCCTGGTTTCTGCCTGTCTCTGCTTTTTGACAAAGTTGCACTTTTGGTGGTAATGTTGATTTGCGAGCCTTAGCAAGTGTACATTAGCTGTCCAAAAGTCTACAGTTCAGTAAGAGTTGCCAAGAGCCCTTTCAGCTCTTGAGTTCAGTTACTTTCATACCTCATACAATACAGCACATTTAGAATACCAGAAAAATGATGAATTCATTTCAGTGAATTTCATTTCATTTGAATTCTTTCAAATGATGAATGCTAACTTCAAATTATGAAAAACATATGCTGGTATGCCATGAAATTTTCTAACTCTGCCCTGTTGAATCACACAGTAGCTAGAGGGAACAGTGCTGTTATAATAATTATACAGTAGTACACCTAAAAGAAAATGGAACTGTGTTGTATGTCAAGAGTTTGAGCTCTCACCGTATGCCTTATAGGTACTCCATATTAAATACAAATGTACCGCATAATGGGGGATTGATTGAAAGATGTTGTCAGTGTCGTTATGAATGATGTAGTAAGGCCATAAGATCTTGGAAGTCTGAGTTGTTATCACCTAAATGTAAGTGTCTGCAAATGAACTTGATGTGTAAGGGTGGGATTGGATTCAGTTGCCTAAATGCAGGTGCCTGATGCTATTTGAGATGCCCTGGCTTATCTGAGGCATGCACACAGTGCTAATGAATATGACACAGGATCAGATGGAGATTGGAGCAGCGGAGACAGATGGGATAGTCTGCTGCATCTACAAGAATGTCAGGGCAGGTTTCATTTCCTTAAATGTGTCTAGTGCCATTTGAGATGGCCTAGTGCATCCCCCTGGTGTGCAACTAATGCTGACAAAGATTGCAAGTCCTTTCCCTTGAGCCTGTGCTGTATCTGTCATCTCCATGAATGTGTCATGGCTACCCTGCAGCTTCTCAAATGGCTTTAAATGCCTGTATTTAAGCAACCAGTTCTACGCTTTAGTCTTTGTTTACAATAGTACACCTGTAAGTATCTGGATCAAGAACAGAGCATAACCCATTTTCAGTACTGAGTTCTGCATCACTAATTAAAACAGAATGCCGTTTTGTCACCATGAAGGACAACATAATAGTGATATGGATGACATGAATCAACACAGTAATAACATGTAAGTAAAAGGAGTTTAAGAAGACTATTCTTGTACAAGGGAGAAGTGATGAAGTTTGCAAGTGGAGGCTGTTTGACAAGTAGTAGATTCAGAGAGAGTGGAAACCATGCTTAAGTGATTTTCTGTTTGCTTGTGCTTAATGCACAATGTGTGTTCTCTGTTTCTATGCTGTTCTGTAACATCACTATAGAAATGTACTGCCAGCATTATTATAGAGGGCAGAGTTAAAGTTAACCTTGTTAAATCTTCTTCCTTCGATTTTTTAGATGTTTGGGGTACTTCAGTTTAGATTGTGATGCTAGCAGGTAACCCTGACTATGCATGAGTTGGAAACAGTTATTTTTTATTATCCCTATGAAGGAGACATCTATTCTTCCTGTCCACTGCCTGTATTCTTTGGGGATAGGAATCTTTGCTGGCCAGAATTAATCCTTTACCTGCTTTTTTTTTAATTCTCTTATTTCTTTCTACTTATTGTTTGGCCCTCCAGCCTCAGCTCTTCTGAGGCGAGAGCTGGTATGAGTAAACAGGGTTTGAGGAGCTAAACAAAACAGGCAGGAGGATGAGAACAATGGGTACATATCTTTGGCAAGAATGGATGGGAAAAGGACCATCACATGTATATCCCACATACATTGCTCTGCTTTCCTGTGTACCTCTTTATACTTCCCTGTGTTTTGCTAGCAGTACTCTTATCCCTAAAAGTACCTTCCTTAGCAGAGGCAATTATGAAGAGAGGGAAATTGTGGGTTCTTTCCTCTAATCACAGAGCAACCAAAGAGCCTCACGTGAGGTGCTGAAGCAGATGTTGAAATTAAAAATTACTGAAAAACAGTATTTGTAAAGGAGTTTATTAGTCGATGACACAAACAGTCAGTCTCTTTCTTCATATTTGTAGTTCTCCTCTGCCAGAATTCCCACCAAGTAGAGGTCACTTCAAACCTTTATCACTGGTGGGTCTTAGAAATTCAATATTTTTGAAAATCCACATTCCAAAGAAGATCCAATTAAAGCAATAATAATCATACCAGATTCTCAAGAGCATATAAGGAATATCCCTAATGTAAGTACTCTTGAGCCCTGGCTCACAGCATCAGGAGGAGTCACAGGCTGGCGTGACGAGAAGAGTATGCCATTGCTTAATCAGTATTCTTACCCATGTGACAATGCAAAATTATTATTAAAGATCTCTTTTGAAAGGGCTTTAAAGTCTTTTGAACTTAAAAAAAAAGAAGGTACTTTTCAAAATGTGGATACCAGAATTCATTTCACATTTTAGTAATGGTGTAAATAGTACATCTGAAAATGGTATTTGCTCTCTTAACTCCAGCATCACACTTGAAATACATGTTCAGCTGGTAATTTAAATGTACTTTGAAGTCCTTTTCAACTTCACAGAATTCCAAGTAAATTCTTCAGTCTTGTGAGTGTAATCTGCATTCCCAGTTTTGAGATATAACCTTGAACTTAAACCAGTGAAATGCATATTGAGCTAATGATCCCACTTTACCAAAGGATGCAAGTTTTTCGTATAGTTGATCTGTTTCCTCATTGCTTTATGTCCTTAAAAATTTTGGATCACCTAAAAATATTTCCTCCACTGATTTTGTAACTAGTGAGCTCTTGTTCTCATCCAGGAACTACTGGAATAACTCCTGATACTCCGCTGTCACGAATACCTAGAAAAATGTCAATTTTGAAGGAAACCAAAACTTTATTAAAGTAGAAATAAATGGTATTTTAAAGTATTTTGTCAGCTGCATCCTTTTTAAACAGAACTTCTGTGGTTTTGAGGCATTATTTAGGTACATTTCTTTAAAAATATTACCTTATTTGTACAGCTTTGCTACACAAGTATTTTCCACTTATATAGAAAAATAAAGTGTGAGGAAAAAAATATAAGAAATCCAGATTCGTTTTTCATAATGAGCCTTTTACAATAAAACTTGGAATTCCTGATACCTGAGTATGTATACAGCACTGTGAGTACTGGAATGATTTGCATTTTTAGTCTTCTTCATTACTGCATTAACTTACCTTGTTGAGAACAGTATGTTCATGTACTTGTTGTAAAAAGGATGAAGAGCTTCAAGTCAGAGCGAAAAACCCTGTGAGAACAGTTGTTGCATTTTTGTTGGTTTTGTCTTAAAATATGTATTTTGGATTACATTTTTCACTGGAATAATTCAGCATCAGTAAGTTAGTCCTTTGTCCTATCTCTGAGAGTATGGAGAAGATGCCAGCTATCGCCTGTAACCTTAATCTGGTTTAAATGACTAACTTACTGGTGCTAAATTATTCTAGTGAAAAATGTAAGAAGTGGCTGAGAACTTCAGCCACTTACTTCTCACACAAGCAGGAATTTCCCAGCACTAGCCTTACAAGGTCATCTGTTTATAATCCTTCCTCACATCTTGAACATAATTTTGCTCTTAATGCTAATGTTGAATCTTAAAAAGATTGTCTTTGTCTTTTGTTACAAGGGTGTTAAGTAGAGTGATAAAATCTAGTGATGTGGTCATTGTCATATACTAAAGCATAAGTTGGGCAACTCTATCCAGAAATGAAATTGGAAGCATTATCAATGATGATGTTTTGTAAGATAATATGGGTTTAATTATGCTTTATAAGCAATGATGAGAAAGAAGTGTACTTGTTACATACCATTTCATCCCATTTATGCACTGCACTTTCTTCTGTTTACTATACACATTTCACAAGAAGTTGTCTAAAGACATTTTGAAATTAATTATTGGTTTAAGTTATTGTTATGGTTTAGTCTGTGTTTTGCCTTTAGAAAAGAGCCCTTCAGAGAATCCCTAGAATTCCTATGGCAGTACTGGGAGGCCTTTTGATGCAAGGAGGGTCTCAGCACACTGTAATAATACAGTTTGCTCCTTTCCTTGTTTACCAACCTTGTAGAAAGAAGAGGATCCGTTAAACTATTCCTTAATCTACTTGCTAGTCCTTTGGAATTGTGGCCCAGTGCAGGTAATTCCTCTGCTTCCTGTCAACAATGAACAATTCTTTTTTGAATTCGATTTTTATGAAGTGATAATATTTTGTTTCATTTTCCTTTTACTGCTGGAAAGCCTAGGTACATGAACTATTGCTTGGGAAATACCCCTGCATACATTCTACATTGTAAGACTTGCACCAAAAGGTCTAAAATCCTCAGATAATGTATAGCTTTTTAGTGGGGATAAAAATCCACTGGAGACTAACAGTAAATCCAGTCTGGTTTTGACTTTTTATAGCTTGATAGGTCAGTTTTTTAATTCTCTGTTCACAAAATATTCTTAATGTATTAGGATGTATATAATGCCCCTACAAGTGCACTACCTTAGCCAGAGGCTCACCTTGTATTGGCTAGTATGTGACAGAGAACCAGGGACACAAAAAGAGTTCTTTGGACTTTAGATGTCCACACTGTAGATAAATAAGGGAGTAACTTTAGGTGTCATTTAACAGAAAGAAAGAAATATTTCTCAAGCACTATTAATTTGATTAGTATTAGGAGGAAGTTTCTCATGCCCTAGAATGTCTACTTCCCTCCAATGACTAGGAAAAGCACCTAGATATCTTAGAGGTAGGTTTCTGTATCTTAGAGGTAGATGTCTTTGGTATAAACATTGGGTCAGATGGGTTCCCACTCACTGTCGTTTTACACTGATGAAAACACAACACTTCATTAATGCTGAATGATAATTTACCTAAGTAGAAGCAAATATACATACATTGCCTACATTTTTGGCATCATCATTTTGGCATTCATAAGAAGATCTTTTTCTTCTAATTAAAAATTATATTTAAATATGAGTGCTTTTGAATATCAGTTTTGAGTAAGATCTGCTTGTTTATGGGAGAGTTGATTTGAGTTGAGCAGAGTCTGCATTTAATGACAAAATAACACAAGTTTGTACTATTTTAATTCCCTGTAAGATGAATTTGGTAAAGTATTTCCAATATAATTGGAAGGCATATTTAAGGAAGACTATTAAATGAAATAAAAATGTTTTAGTGACACAGAAGTGCCAATTACTAAGTGATTCAATATACTTAGGGAACTAAACTAAGATCCAAGCTGTTACTCAGGATATGTAAAGTCTTAGAAGCCCCTCACTTTCAAATGTTTATATATAAAGTTAAATACAGTCCAAATGTAAACAAGTCAGCAAAAATTATAGGGACTTGCACTTCTGAAAACGTAAGGCCATGTATCAAATATATGCTAATACAATGGCATATTTAACTTTGAAATTGAAAAAGCTATATCAGCAGATTGTGAAATTTATTTTTAATCACTTTTCTTTTGTCAATACTTTTTTTGTTAGAAGGGCGTGTATTTGATATGGAATACTTCTAAATTAAAAAGTTTCAGTCAAGTACAACTAATTAATTTCCATGCTACTATCTGATACTTACTGAAGGTAGTAATAATATTGTTCGAGCACTGACTATGAACTGAAACAACATGTATTAGGAAAGCTATTACTCAGATTGATAAGGCTAGTGATGTACAGATAATATGACAACAAAGAGGTTATGTTTTTAAAGTAGTTTAGATTGATAAATATGTCCAAAATTTTGCAATTTCTTCCATGAACTGTACAGTTATAATTGTGTTCTTGGTAGACAATTTACAGCAAGAGCAATTGTATAAATGTCTTCTGGGTAAGCATGAAATTAGGGTAAAGCCTCATATATCTCAATAATCAAATGCTATCTTTTACATGTTGAAGTAATAAAGAATAATGAGAACCCATACTGTGGGAAAAAATGCATAGCTTCTATGAGGCCTTCCTGGCTGTCTAGAATAAACAGGGTATGAACCAAAGGCTGGTGAGATTATTAGAAGGATTCCCATATACCCGGCAGGTCTGGATATGGCTTGCTGCCCCTTGACTCTTTAGAATTAACTCTATATATTAGTTAATATTTGTTCAGCTATTGGAGGAGAAGAGAAAGTAGTAACATACCTTCCTGTGGCCTAGGACCTGCTTTGGTATTTTAATTTTACTGAGCTATTCATCTTTCTAGAGCTATTTTCAAGCCAAGCAAAATGGTATTACTGTGGCGGTGCCAAAAAAGACATTGGTTTTATTGTCAGAATGTAACATGTCTCCATTTTTGGAGAACAGGAATAATTGGTGAGTGGGTCTTCATCCTCTTCTTGCTTTGGACCTTTCTTGACTTTCTGGTTGGCAGCTGACTAGGTTCTGGGTCGGAAAGGTAGGTAGGTATCTAGTTCAAACCTGAAGTTGATAGTTTGTGTTTGATACTGTGTTTTTAATAGAATCCCACATTGCTCTGTTTAATCTCTGTAGTCCTGGAATACTGTCCTTATTGAAAGCACTGCTTCTTGTTGAAGTTTTCCTGGTGCTTATTGAAAATATCTAGATTGCTTTCTAGGGGAGCCTCAAGGATCTCTTCTATACCAGAATTTGGAAATGTGGCCCTCTGAAGCCTGTGGTACCCAAGGTGAAGTGACACAAGTTGGTAGCAGCATACAACATTGCATAGCAGCACGTGGTGATACTTAGCTTGACTCTAAAGCCTTCATTAGTAAAGTTTTGTGGGCCCAGTTGATAAGCCTTACTTTATCAGAATCAATCTCAGCCGGGCAGATTGCCGCAGTTGCAGCCCTGGGATAATAAATCTATGCTATGTATGTTCTGGACCTTGCATACCTGCTTAGGCAGTTGGCTTGCACTGGCCACCATGCTTTCTTTGATATAGTACTGGTATCTAACAGTTAAGAGACCTCCTCATTTGCAGCATGTGTGGGTTTTTGGGTTTTTATTTTGGATTTTACCTTTAATTCTGGTGAATACATGATCTTCTAAGCCACAGTTGCTTTCATTAACAATTATATGCTATAAACTGGCCATTACATAAATTATAACAAAATAATAATTATTAAAAGTGTAACTAGCATGTTTTAGCTTCCTGTAAACAGCACTAGCAGATAGAAATATTATCATCTAGCTTTGTATACAGAGAGCAGAAGGACAGAAAGATTAAATGATTTCTCCAAGGTGATACTGCAGGTCTTTGACAGACCTGTGTCTGGGACCCAGTTACCCCAGGACACAGTGAAAATGCCTTCCAGATGAGTCTTCTGTTTAACTGAAAGACCAGAGAAAAGCTAAACAATTTGAAATGTCTTCTTTTAACCAGATATAAAACTAAGGTATAGCTAACTATTCCTCTGCAGCAGATGAACTTTGAAATAGGCAATAACCTAGTATTCAAAATCAGAAAGGTGTACAAGAGAACACTGATTATTAAACTTATGTTTACAGTAAAAGTGTGTGATTATGATACAGTAAGGGAAAGTCTATAGGGTAAATAATGGCCTCTAAAAGAGACCATTCATATGATCATCATTTCGTCTCATCATTTCATATGATTAGTGTGACATTTTCTGTTGTCTGTAATAACTCTATTTTCCTCTGTTTTTGTGTGTTGCAAAAAAATAAATCTATTCACATTCCAGCATAGTACATGTAGTATATAGTATGTATGCATACAATCCATATGTTTCGATAAAATGGATTGCAAAGTAATAACTAAAGGATAAAAACATTGTGGTGACTCTAAATTGTGAATGAAATAAAGATCTAGAAAGTAGAAATTATAAAAACTGTGTATTTACTGCATTGATTAAGTTGCAAATTGAGCAATTATTTTAGATTATGAAAAATACAATAGCTTTTATCAGTGTTGTTTACATAGAAATCATTGTGGTACAATGTCTGCTAAAGAGAAAGATCCCTATATCCTTAGTGAAAATAAAAATACTCAGCAGCAAAATGGCATGGAATGGTCCATGGGGATTGAATAAAAAGGCTGGTGCTCTCTTATGAAGGAGAAATTGATGGAGTATTAAATATATGTTTACTTTTAATTTTCTTTCTTGATTATTCCATTACTGAAAAGAGTACAAATCATATTTTCTTTATGCGGTCAGGGCTAGTGAACAAAAAATGTACCTACTTAGGGATCATTCTGACCTCTTCCCCCCCACACCTGACCTTGACCATGCAGGGTTTCTGTAGATTTAGCATCATTACAGTCGGATACACTTCCTAATAATTGTTTGATACACATGCGCATTTTCTCACTTCTTTTCATTTGTTTAAAGGTTTCTAATGTGGATTTTGTTCATCTGTTGCCTAACAATAAATTGGCTTAAAGAAGGAAAGGGGCAACGGATCCCATGGATAAAAGCTTGTTGGTTTTATTAACAGCTGAATACTTCAGCCGCTTTGGATGAACGCTGCCTTAATTTTCAAGCCATTCTGCTGCGATGAATAGGCTCTCCTCTGGAAAAACGATGGCAAGTATGTCAGAAAGCAGACCTTAGCTCGGCCTGATAAGATGAAAACATATAATTTGGGTTATACTTATTGCTCCAATTCTCCAAATAGTTTTGTGAAATAGCAATAAGCCATACATCTTTTATCAGATTTTACTGGTGTGCATATATGCCTTGCATGTAAATTCGCGCAAATACCTGCTGGTGGTGGGCAGTAAAATGGCTCTTAGGGCCCTTCTTTTTCTCCCTCGATTGCACGTGAGAAGGAGAGCTGGGCTGTTCCTGACCCTGAGTAAAAGGGGAAGAGAGGCTGGTCGGGTTGACGCGAATCTGCAAAGGGACTAGAAAATGGGCTTTAAGGCCTGGGGAGCTGCACGTCGCCACCCAGCCTCTACCACCGCAGCAGCCTCTAGTTTTGTGGCACTTTTGAAGACACACGCACTTCTTTTTTTCAATGGAGTTAGCCTATATCGTGCAAGTCTAGGCCTTCAGATTTCCTGCCTTTTTCTGAAGCTGCTCCACTCCCCTATGCCAAAACCAGAGTGCCTGTAATTTACACCACCAACGTCTAAGAAACTGTGCCCTGTCTGCAGCCTTGCGCCACGGGACCTCAGTCTCACCCCTAGCTGCTCCCCCTAAATTCAGGGAGCTGTTTTACTGCCCATCTTTACTCCCCCATCTTTTTTCTTAGAAGAGAGGAAATGCACATGGAATAGAAAAGCGTGTGGTTTATATTTGATAGTCTTGAACAGTTTGGTTGTTCTCACACAAAGTCCTGTTTAAAAATAACATATCACAGTAATTAACAGGCGAGCGAAGGCACAATTTATGTGCAGCTTCTGCTTTGTAAATGTGGGATACCAGTGTCTTGGATAATAAACTTGGTACTGGTTTTATTTTTTTAAATTACAAGTTGAACATTTGTGATGACAGTGCTTTCTGTTTAGCAGCACAAATCCTGCTTTGATACATCCAAGCCAGACATAAGGTTGGAGGGGTCATGGGATTAGAAATGGGATAAAAACATTAAGCATTGCATTCTAAATTCAGAAATGTTGTGTTATTAGCATCTATTAATTGGTATCCTAGAATTTGTTGTTCCAGCTAATTTGCAGTAGAAGCTATTTTTCATAAACATTCATATTGCAACTTGCAAGCCTGTCAGACTGCTGAGATCATTAAATCCTGGAAACATAAGGCTAGAATTGACTTGAAGAGATCATCTACTCCATCACCTATACTGCAGCAGGATTGAGTAAGACAATATGTGACAGATGTTGGTGTATTTTTGTGTTCTTAAAAGAGATCAGACGTAAATCTTCTTTGCTGCAAATTAAGGTAATCTCCTCTTACTGCCTATGGCCACAAGGAACACTTGATCACTGTGCCTGCTATGCCAGCTTCGGTGTACCAAAGTTTCTTTCCCCTTACTCCTTCCCACTGCCACTTCCTCTCAGCTGCACCCCCTGGACTCCATCCAACTTTTCTTCATTAAGATAACGTTTTGGGGTCTTTTAGGATCTTGCTTTGGGCTCTCCGATTTGTCTATATTCAGGTTGCCCCAAAGTATTGACAGTATTCCAGCTGCTAAGTAGAACAGGGTCAGTACTGTCTGTCTCATATATGATACTCATGTTAACAAGTTCGAAGCAGTGCTCATCTTTTCCTGCAGCAGTACCATATGCAGTTAATGATGACTCACATATATTTAGGGATCCACTATAAACCCCCACACCTTTTCTGACATACCACTGACTCTCCAGGCTGTTTTCCTTTGGGTTTCATACTTGACTCCCCTTTTTAAGTATCATATGTAGCACTTCTATAGTACAGATTTATTTTTATTATCTTATTTCAGTGGATTTCTTTGGCTTTCCAGCATCACCTAGAATTCTGATTATCTTTGCAATTGTTTAAAAACTCTCCCAGAGTAATACCATGCATAAGAAGCCTTATAAACATAGTCTGTTCTGTACTGTAATGTAAATATTGTATGGAACTGGACGCAGGACAGACTTCTGTAGGATTACATTTGCAGTGCCCCACAGATTGCTGAAGAAACATCAGCAGCTTTTTGAGTGTTGTTTTTCAACAGGTTTTGCCCTACCTGGGGCTCAACCCGTGTGTCCTATGTAGATGTAAAGTTCATTTGACGTGTTTTCCCTCCTGGCCCCCAGCTGCCTCATGTCCAGCAGGATGGGGAGCTCCCAAAAGGTCTGTGTCCCACATATGGGCCTTGTATCAGGAGACTTACAGTCTGGATACACGTCTCCATTATTCCCTGTGGCTTTCAGGTGTTATCATAACCTGTTCTATCTTTTGTCCTATTCTACCTTTTGCTTGTGACACTATTTCAAAAACAGATTTCTGGTGTTACCAGACTTTTGACTTGTCACAGTGTCAAAATATACGTAAATATGTAAATTATTTCTGTAGGCTCTTCTTACAGGACCAGCGCTAATTAAAGCCTTCCTTACTGGTTTGGGAAACACTCAGGAAATGAGCATATTTTCTTAAGTTCCCCAGAAGTGGATAGAGAAAGAAACTTTCCCTCCAATATTCCTTTCTTATGACTTTTATTAACACCAATCAATCAAGATTTTCCAAGGACATCATTCTATTAATCTGTTAGAGTTATTTTCATCCAAAAAGAAAAAGATTTGTTCTAGCAAGAGAAATGCCTATTTTACTTTGATCTCAGCTGTAAAGTGAAATCAGCATGCCCAAAACATGACAGTAACCTGACTTGAATATAATTAACAAGCAATGTTAGTATGTACAGAGGTGTCACACATATATGAAAGATTGGAATCATTGCTGATATTCTTGTAGAGAATTCTCTTTTTGTCTTTACCTTTACAAAAGATCAAGTGCTTTCAAAAGAGATCCTTTCAAACTACATGTAAGTCCTGTGTAAACACAGTCAGCAAAGTTGATTGGGGCAATTTTAGAAATAAAGCTGAGTGGCTCAGTACTTGCTCTGAAAGAGATGTGTAACTTCAATAAATGAGAACATTTATATTTGGCTTCTGGGAAGATTCATTTGATTTGGTTGAGGCAGTTGTTGCTGATCTCACAGTTTCATTTTTTAATATAAATTGAAACATTTCCAGTAATGACATATATGTTGATTCTAAACCTTTCACCGAAGATAGTAATCATATTGATATAAATACATTACACAAGGATAGCAACACTTGGAAGTAGAATATTTTATATTAATCAAAAATGGGTGGCTAGAAATAAGCAGAAAGCCCTTCTTGAGGATCATTTTGATCAAAATGATTTGAAATAATGGGAATTGTTTGAACCTGTTTTATCAGTATAGCTCCAGAATATACACATTTATTTTAGTTCCCTTTGAAGATGATTGGCACAGGAAATTAGTCTTTATTATTGCATTCACCTTATGCAGCAGAATAAAGCTTAAAAGTCCAAAAAAGCAAAAATTAGTTTGCTTACATCTTTATGTTTTATCTTGCATTTTTGGGGGTTGATAGTCATTGGTTATCTGCTAGTTAGATTACTTCCTTCTCACTTGGCAATGTATATAAATCATATCTGGGAATAGAGAAATGATAGATTCTGTAAGTATAGATTGGATAGATACTGCTGAGATGTAGAAGTTAGATATGGATCCTTTTAAACATTTAAATGAATTCATTTTGTTGAAACCAAGAAATCTTAGAGAAACTTTAGGATTTGCTATCTGTCTACAGAAATTTTTAACTTTCCAAATAATTTTCTTTCCCAGTTAAGAGTAAAAACCTGTATAAATTAAAAAAAAAAAGTCCAAGAAAGAACAGAACATCTGAAGGAGGTGTTTGCTACTTAGTATGTTTTAAGTGATGACTGAATTTTGTTTGCATATCTTTAGTTTCTGCTGAAAATCGAATGTTTGCAGTCATTTTGAAGCCCCTATACAAATACACCAACACATCTAGGCTTGTAGGAAATTACTGAATTCTGAGGGCCTCTCTATAACATTCTGGAGAAGCCTTCATGAAAAAGAAAACAAAAAGAGAGAGAACAAATGTAGTTCAAAGAAGACCTTATAGCTACATTGGCAGACTCCAGTCCTGATTTGAGCCTTGTGAATTGCGGTTGAAAAGTGTGCTTTATGATTGATGAAAATGGATTAATGCTGCCACACCTAGAGGTATCCAACAATCAGTCATTTTGTCTGTGGAGATATCGGACTGCCCAGACAGACAATTGCTACAGGCAGCTGGGTAGATAGCCTTTGGGATGTGCTTTATTCTGATGGAGTTAAGCTGCTTCACAGGCTGTCCTGAAGTTGTCCTTTTTTTTTCCCCAGTCATTTACTTTGACTTGCATTATTTATTTTTTTATTTATTTCCAGTGGATGGCAAAATCCTTGCAAGATACCTAAAGCTGTAATGGATGAGGAAAAGAGTTAGCTCACATAATGCTTTCTAAAAAAAAAAAAAGAAAGAAAGAAAAAAAAGTATATCATGGCCTTATAGAGCCTTTATTCTGGCAGTAGTTCCAAAATGAGTATTCAGTTTTACATAAAAAATAAAAGTCTTTTTGTAGAAAAAATAATTATGCATTTTAGGAATGGGTGCCTCAGCTATATGTTGTCATGTGAGAATATGCCCTCAAGATTGTTTTTAACAAAGATATTTCAACTATAAAGTCTGCTTTCTGGTCTTTTACTGTTGGTTTAGATTTCAGATGAAAGTTGAAGAAAAAGTTTCTGTTGGCCGTAACAAGAACATGTCTGTGATGAATCTTTTAAGATATTAGCCTCTGGCAGGTAATGCAGTTGCCTGGAGGAAATTCTGAAAGCTTTTTAAAGTGCAGAATTATCAGTAGATGGCTTGCAGGATCCAAATTCCCCTTTTAAGCCTGAGTCAGAAATGTACAGTGTTCAGTAATTATGCACCAGAATATATGTTAGCTTACCTTTAAAGTAAAGGAAGTTATTTGGAATGAGTTAAGCAAAAAATCCAAACAGACAGCTAGGAACTTTCTAGAAGTGTCTGAAATGCGGAAGTAAATCCAGAAGAATGAAGAAAGAGAGATCTCATAGTACAAACAAACTTGAGTAGTTTGAAACTAAATTTTCTACAGTGAGTTACAAATAACAGTAACAAAAATATCAAGAGTATCACAATTTTAAAACCATTACATTAGAAATTATGAGTTGATGAAAGTGACCTCCCTGTCTGTGAGGGATGAGGATTTTTCCTCAACAGCTATCAGAATCGTCCAAAGCACGGGTCTGTAGCTAATGGCAAGCATCTGCTAGGTAAGCAACACAGCAAGGCATGGAAATGTCTGGAATAAAACAAGTCAGGCAACCTAGTGCTGTAGGACATGGAAGAGACTAAGGTATTCGGCACCTTTCTTGGCCTGGATCTTTACTGGCCAGGCTTGATCTTGGGTCTCCCAGGTCTCCAGGCATAGGAGCAAAGCCTGAGGAAGAAAGGTAGTATCCACAGTAGATCAGGATCAAGTTAAAGACTACTTAGGCAAGCTGGACAGGCACAGATCCATGGAAGGGAGCTGGCTGTGGGCAGAGGCTGGGACTGGTACTGTTCACCATCTTCATCAATGGCTGGATGATGGGATGGAGTTTGGAGGTGACACCGAAGTGGTGGGAAGGCAGCTGACATAGTGGAGGGCAGGACAGCCACTCAGAGGGGTCGCAGGTGCTACAAGAGCAGGCCCACAGGAACCTCATGTGGTTAAAGACAAAGTCCTGATGCACCTGTGTCGGAGTAACCCCATGCAGTAATACAGGCAGGGCTCACTGCTGTGTTGCAGCTCTGCGGAAAAGGACCTGGGGTGTGGGTCGATAACAAGCTGAGCATGAATCTTCAGTGCATCTTTGCAACGCTGAAGGCTAAGTGCCTACTGGGAGGCATTAGAAAGTGCATGGCCAGCAGGTGAAAGGGACTGATTATTCTCTCTGCTTGGTACCCATGGAACCACATCTGGAAAACTGTCCAATTTTGGGCCTCACAGTCAGAAATACTGCCAAACTGGAGAGTGTCCAGTGGGGGGCCACCAAGATTGTTAGGAGGCTAGAGAAGGTTGTATGAGGAGAGGCTGAGAGAAGCAGTTTGTTGTCCTGGAGAAAAGGAGGCAGCTGAGGTGATCTAATTACAGTTTGTTACTGCATAAAGGATATTACAGAGAAAATGAAGTTAGGCTGTTCTCAGAAGCGCATAGTGAAAGGAAAGAGGCAATTGTCACAAATTGCAACACAGAGTATTTCAATTCAATATAAGGAAAAAATTATTCAGAATGAAGGTGGTTTATCCTGAGAGATGGCTGCCCAGTGAGGTGTTGGAATCTACTTCCTTGGAGATTTTCAAAAGTCCACTAGCGTGAAGCCCTGAGCAATCTGATCTAACTTTGAAATTAACCTTGCGTTTAGCAGAAGGTTGGAATAAATCCCCTTCAGAGGGCTTGTCCAACCTAAATTGCTCTATGATTCTGTGAAGGTAGCTATCAGGAAGTCAGTAGAGAAAAAAAGGTAGTTGAAAATATAAAGAGGGTTTACTCTAACCTTCTTTGACCTGCTTAGTGCGGACATAAAATGATTTACCACGTCTAGGAAAAGAAAGCGAAGATCATAATAAAACCAATAAATTATAAGAACAAACTAGAACTGGTGAGTAAGATCTCATAAATAAATCTAAGGGAAGAACATTTACAAGCACTGGCAGTTCCCTCTAGAAATTAAAGAGAGAAGCACAAACCATCTCAATACTAGGAAGTAGCCCCCTTAACAGATCCCCGAGTTCTTCATCGGCCTCAGACCCAGGAAGAAAATCCCACAGAAAGTGGAAAGCAAGTCAGGTTACCAAATAAGCGTTAAAAAAGTTGCACCTATGTGAAGGGATAACAAAATTGGAAAGGTCAAAACACAAAATTATGTATGGTGTAAAAAAAGACATAGAAGGAAACTATCGTATGTATAGAAAAAAGCCATTTTATAAACACATTAATAATACGAGCAAGATCAAGAAAAGTGTTGGTATGCTACCACATAGGGAAGGAAAGAAATTGAAAGATGATACTAAAACTGCAAAAATGCTTAATGTCTTTTCCACTTTTCCTTAATAAGGCCTACTGTGATTAGTTAACACAACCAATATGCGTCAGAAAGGCCTAAGATCTCAGAGTGGAATGATAAAAGAACTTTTGAGAGAGCACATGGGGAAATTAGATATTTTTAAATGAGCTGTGTTTAATGAAGTTTATTTTACAGTATTTAAATAACTAGATGAAGCATTCTCAGGATCTATTAGCAATTCTCTTCTGTGGAGAATGGAGGAAGTTTCAGAAGACTCAAAAAGAGCTGACTCAGTGCCTGTCTTTATGAAGGAGAGGAAGGAAGAGCTGGGGAATTACAGACCATCAGCATAATTTCAATTTCTTAAAAAAAAAAAAAAAAAAAAAAAAAGAACCCCTGGAACAAATAATCAAATCAAATGAACTGTAAGCACCTGCAGAATAGCAGGGAGATAAGTAATAGCCAAAATGAATTTGTCAAGGAGAAATTGCGTAATACCAGTCTAATACCCTTTTTTGACAGGATAACAGTTCTTGAGAAGAGGATGAGCCAGGAGATGTCATATGTCTTGACAAGTAAAGCTTCTGACATTATTTCACATGACATTTTCATAAGAAAGCATGGACTAAATTAACCTACTATTATGTGAGTGTGTAATTAGTTGGGAAACTGTGGAGAGGGTATTGTTCCCTGTCAAATTGCAATGCGTTCTGTAGGAATCTGTCCTGGATCTTGTACTGTTGAACTTTTGTAGTAATGACATGGCCAATGGGCAGTCTAAGTAAATTTCAACCGCACTGGGGTGGGAGGGGAGGGAAAGCTAAACTAACAGGCAGGATTAGAACTCATAAATTCATGAGTGAAAAAGCAAACAAAATGCAATTCTGTGATGACAAAGACAAGTTCTTATGTCTGTATGCAAATATAAGGAGAAAAATGATTAGATGAATGAATTAAGCTCTGGATGTCCTGTTTGCTCCTGTGCAGTCATTCATATTATTTCCATGGTTGTAATGGCAATTCTTGATCTCATTTTTTTTGAAAAGTGTTTCAGCTAATGTAAACAGGGTACCTTTAAGGTACATACTTTATTATGAAAATAAATATGTGCAGATTTCATATAGGAGTTTCAATATCCTAAACCTTGACCTCTTTATCAAGTCATTATTAGTAAGAAAGGTAGAGCTTATAGTTTTGAATTTTAGGAAATTATATTTTGCCCTTCTCCAAATCTTAGAATCCAGTAAATCTTCCTTCTGCAGTCATAACTTCTTGATTTCCAGGAAATAATGTTTTACGTGCTGTTCTGGAACAATGGTTCCCAGTTTGTAGTCCATAGTCAAGCGTTTAGACTACAATGTTGAAGTAATATTTTTGGTAACGAATCCACAAAATCATATAGCTTTTATAATGTTATCATCTGCCAAGAGTTTTCTGGAATACATGTTAGTTCCTTAGCAATGTTAAGAGCCCAGCATTTTTACCAGAGCCTCGAAGGTGCTCTAGAACGTTCTCTGTAATGAATGCAAAACCCAATTTAAGGGCATGGATTTTCACCATTAGTACAGAACTATAATGGTGTTCTGTATGGGTTATAAACCTATTGGAAAGGAATCAACATTGATGCAATCAAAAATGTGTTTTATATAGGTGTACTTATTGTAAACTTTATTATTTGTATTTTTATTAACATTGGCTCAATTTTTCCATTTTTACACAGATTTTTTTTGACATTTGTTTTTTCTAATTTTTGTATTATAGCCATCTTCACCATAGGTTAGCAAAGTGTATCACTGAAGGATCTCTTATATAAAAGGAAAAAAGAGAGTAAAAATTACATATTAAATTTCTCTGGACTGAAAAAGTAGCATCAAATAAAGCGACAGATTTTATTGGTGCTCTTAAATGTTATTGAAGCTAAGCTTACCTGGTTCTAAAGAACTGGCTCTTCATACTGAGAAGTCTGAGATCTCTCCTTGTGTCAGTCACTTACTCTGCTCCAAAATAGGAAGGGACTAATGATGAATTTAGAAAAGAGTCATTATCTTTGGTTCATATTTTTAATCAAATAACATTGTGTTCTTTAGGAGAAAAAAAAAAGAAAGACACTCAGGTTCTAAAAGCTTTGTTTCATATACAGCATTTGGCTCTAAATACTCCAGATTCAAAGCTGAAAAAAGCTGAATAAAGAATTTTATTTTCATATTTCAGAGCATATATACACTCAGATAGTTTGACATTTGTAAAGCATTGAACAGGATACATAGATGTCCAGGAAGGTCAGGTTCACCATTTAACGCAATAAGAATTTTTCCAGATTAATGACATCCAGGTTAAGACTCTGGGGTCTCTATTTACCTAATTAATTTAGACATCTAGGTATCACACCTCATTCCATCTAGCCTGGGTCATTGTCACTGGCACTTCCTTAAAGTATTGAGCTTCAGCAACTCATCTGGATGAGATCCAGTTCCTAATACAGTAACTTCTCAGTCAGCACTATTCATATATCTGGTAGTGTATACTTTGTTTTATAGATTATTTCACTGTATCACGTTACATACAAGGTAAAATGAGTTTCAGGTCAATCTGAGATGGGGTTTCAAAGATAGAGCATAGAAACCAGGCAAAAACCACACACATACTTATATAAGTGTAGTAGTAATGCTCTAAAATAACAATTTAATCATTACAAATTCCTTTGGAATTTGTGTTAATAACATTAATCATGAGATATTCATTTGGGATTAATTTGGATGAAGTACTTAAAGGATTTCGGTGGTAATTGACCAACTTGAATTATTTTGAATTGCTCTTGTGTGAATTTTGAACTTAGGAGCTTCACTGAAGATGAATCATTTGTAAGGCAGCTACAACTACAAAAGCGTGGTCTGTATAAGCATGTGGAAATGTGATTTGGGTCTAGGGATGGTTCAGCATCCTCATTGCACAAACTGAAACTGCATGTAGCACCTTTTGTGGTTTGCTTTGGGACTTCATTGAAGTTGCTGAATGGAGTAGTTTAAACCTATTTAAATTAGTAAGTATCCATGCATAAAAAGTTTAACAATCAGGAATGGAGCATTAGAACTACATTGCTCAGATTTTAGTTAAATTATCAAATATTGCCTTTTGGACATTGCTTCTTTTTTAATAACTTTGTCTTGAAACTAAGCTGCATAACTTTGGTATAGTTTCGAACCATCAAATCTGTGGTTTTGGTTCAGAACCAACTTCTTTCATATTGAGTATCTGTCACTGGGCAGTAGATTCAAGTTGTTTCAAAGTCAAATGGAACAATGGTGGTCGTAGCTGCAACTCGTTATATCTATTACATTTTTATATTAAATTTATATTTCTATTTTTATATTATATATTTATTACATTTATAGTTGCAGACTGGTTTCATGTCTCCTTGTTTTTGTTTTATCTTTCTCCTAACTTTCTGAAATCACCATCTTTGGACTGCCCAAATTTAGTTCTGCCTGAAAATGTGTTTTCAATTTTCGTTTTGGGAAATCTTCAGTGAAATTAGAGGTCTTCCTGTGAAGTGGAACCTTCAATTCAGAGATTATTGTTCGTCTTCCTCTGTCTTTTACAGTCTCCACTAAATTGGGAAATGTACACTTTCTTTTGAATTCCAGCCATTTTTAAAAGAATGGGTAAAGGTTGGTCTATGCTCTAAAGCAGAGTACAGAATAAAGATAGCTAATGTGAGGATGACTTGCATCTACCATGTGTCACTGTGCAGGACTCTACAGAGGCACTACCTTGTGTCCCAAAATGTCTATTAATTAAAACAGTTAAAATAGTTGCCCCGTCTGACAGAGATATTTGAAAGAGATATCAATTTACAAGTACTGGCATTGCTGAGAAAAACAAAAAGATTCACATTTAAAATTCATGTCTGGCAAGAGATTAAAGGGATTGCTGGAGGGTGCAAGAGAGAGCAAATAGAAGATTATGTGTTATCTGTTTGCATGGTCTGAAAGGAGATCTACAGTTGTGTATGTGTGAGCAGGGATATGGATGGAAAGCTATGTTTTGGGGCTGAAGTAATAGAATCTTGCTTTTTTAAGTTAAAAAGGCAGAAAGCAGACTAAAAAACATAATGCATTGGCATTATTTTGTTTTACAGTCTCTTAGATTTAATTGTATCCTGTATGATTAACAACTGAGAAGAAACTTGCTGAAGTTGATAGAATTACTGAAGTTTTTCTCAGTTGTCAAAGTCCATAGGCAGAGCAGACTGAGCTGGAAATGTCTAGTATCTTTACTAATTTAATAATATTTTGGCTTGCTGGACAAGGGGTCCCAATGATGTTGCTTGGAACAGAGTACTTAAAAGGAAGCATTCATACCCCAGGTGTTTGAGGGTTAGACATTCGACCCTAGCTTCTTTTCTTTGTCAATGGACAAAAAGTGTATATATAAATGTAATGAAGGGTGACTAACTCAAGTTTAGATGTTTTAGACACCTAATCTGGGGCAGATATGGTATCAAAAAAGGATTTTCTTCTGTTGAAGTAGGAGACCTTAAATGCCAAGCAATGTCTTGATTATTTCACTAGAGGACAAAAATATTATTTAGGAGAGCAGAGAGCATTATTTATTGTTTTGCAGAAACCCTACTTTATTCATTTTGCTAAACTCCTTCTCTGCTGTAACATAGAACAGTAAATGTTGCTGGTTAGACTCTATGAAGAAATGAAGCGGTAAATTACATTATGTTTTGTATTATCTCTGTCTACCACTAAACAATGCCGCATCAAATTGAGCTCATATGTACAACAGCTTTTACTAGAAAAAAACATCAGTTTTGATAAACTCATTCTGTAAATAGCAAGTCTTGTCCCTGACTTAGTATTGTGTAATAGAGGCAGAGGATGAAAATCTTTGTTTCTTTGGCGTTCTTTGAGTTTGCAGCATGCGATGGGAATGCCCAAGTTCACCAGTGTTTGTGAGCTGAAAGGCGGTTCATCTAGTCTAGTGACCAGGGAGGTCCTGCTCCTGGGAGGTGCCCAGGAACGGGAAGGGACGACGTTGTGGTCCAACTGAACTGGGCTTAGCCCACTGAGCTGTGGCACCATGCGGATGCAGGGTTTCGTATGGGTCCCTCCAGAGCCTATATATATTTTGGCTAACACACGCTCTGTGCAATACAAGCTGTAGCTGTGGTCACGTGTCTGGAAAGGGGCTATAGCCTGTGATCCGCAGCTGTGGCAAGAGAGATACCTGGCTCTAAAGGTCAAACTGCTGAACCAAGAGGAGGAATTTAAAATGCATAGTCGGTGAATATTAAGTCACTATATACGTATTTTGGTAAATTAAGTGGTCTGTCTTCACAAAAACTGCTCTACGTCCATGTGGTAGCACACACACAACATGCATTTAATACCTGTTAAGGATACACCTTTGGCCTATTAGCTTCACATCCCATCTGGAACACATGTATTTGTTGCTGTAAAGAAACAAGATAGAATATCAGGCTACTGAATAATTTCTGTAATCCCTGCAAAGGTGAAAGCGACTGTAAAACCATCCTGTGGAGTTATTCCTTTATCTATCTCTGAACAAGTCAGTCTCTTCTGGAGTTAAACTACAGCGGTCATAATGATGGCAGTAGAACTTGAAGAGGATCATGTAGTTCTCTAAGCAAATAAGTAAATAAAAGTAGGAAGAATGAAATTCCTGCCTGGGGTGTACCGTTTAATGCACAGTCTGTGCACAGGGAGTCGCATGTTAGAACTGACTGATTCCAGTGATCACAGAGTTCATTATTCGTCACTACCACCCATTTAAAGATGATTACAGTTGAAATTAAAAACACTTTTGGGAGCAGAGAGGGATGAGTGAAACTTAAAAGCCATTGGCTTTTACTTTCCCCTGTCATGAGTGTCATTTTTAGTGCCCCCCCCCATGCACTTTCTCTTCCCTTAAATCACTTCTAAAAATTTGCTACTTCTTTTACCTCTAAAACTGAAGATGCAGTGCTCTGTGTCTCTCGGCCCACACAAAAGTACATTGAAAACTTTTTATAGACAAAATCCTCTTCACTCTCCTGTGGGAGTAGAGGAAGAAGATGAGTAAGAGATGAAAATAAAAGGTCTGTGTCATTGGTCTTCTAAGAATTTGAAAGAAACTTACTTTCAGCTATCTTTTTGCATTGTGCTTCATTTCCAGGACTTCTTTATGCATGGTTTAGAAAATTCTCTGCTTTAGCTGTAAGGACTTTGAAGCTGACTTACTTCCTTTATTGTTGGCAAATAGTTCAAAAATTCTGATAAAGGAAGCCTTTCTGAGCAAAGAGATTGGCCAGTTGTTGTACAGATATTATTAAAAATCAAATACAGGAATTTGGTAATAAAATCCCCATAGCTAAGTAGTGCTCAAGAAGTTCCAGTACGTGGGTAAAAAACCTTTACTGATGTGAAACCATTTAACTATAAAACATCCTTACGCTCTGATAGCTGAAGAAATTCCGATTTTAGTGTAATGGCTTATATTGTTGAAAAACTCCGCTACAGATGATGGAAAAAAAAGGAGCAGTAAATGTTTTTTATTATAAAATATGATTAACTTTTCACATGATTGGGCCGTATGAAAGAGATGGAAGAGGAAAAGGTAATTTAAAAAATAATTAAAATTGATATTTGCAAAAGGTTTATTACCTTGATTTTTATTAAGGCTTTCTGCTAGCTGCTTCACTCCCTGCTGTTCCAGATCTTTTTTCTAAACATCAGTCATAGATTTTAACAGTAATTCGCCTGTCACTAGGAATTTTAATTGTCAGTGTGATCATTTATTAAAAACCAGAGGTTGATCTGCCCTCTGCTATGCAGCATGTATTTCCATAGATTCAAATTAAAGCAATTGTACAAGCATGTGTTATACAATAGAAATAACACCATAGGAAGAAAAGCTGCTGTGTATAGGCAATTGTCTAGTGCTATTAATGCTGAAGGTGTACATTTAAGCTTCATTTAAGTTTATTACTGAGGGCTGTGATACACGCTAACTTGGAGGTACTTCTTTTGTATCACTAGGGATGTTTAAAAAGTCTCTTTACTAATGGAGTTTTGGACTTCTGCACTAAGATAAAGAGACTTTTAAGAACTGAACTTTAGCATAGCTCTGCTCTGGCTGGCAGTGGAACCGAAGCTTGGTGTGGAGGGTCCTGCTTGCTTGGAGGAACAGGACACTGAGTTGAAAAACAAAACACATGGTGCTGTCTGGAAGGCCACCTGGCCAAATTTACATAATTTTGGGCAATACAGAGGTCACTGGCAGGTTGTCTTCTGGATACAGAAAGTGACCCAAATAGCCAAAACTCATACTGTGATATTTCAGGTGTGGTTTTTTTTTTTTTTTTGGTTTTGTCCTTAATGATAAAGGCTGAAACTGAGTTACTTTTGCGGTGAGGAAGAAAAAGAAAACCCAGAAAGAATGGTAAATTGAGGACTACACTTCAGGAATTGTGGCTCCTAGTCTTGTTCTTTAATTGTGGGAAAATACTGTTTCTTCTTTTTGTATATGCATTAATATTTTCAGATCTAGTTTTGGTACCAGATATACATACAGCTTAGTTGTTGACAATACAGGCGAGACACATCCTTAACTTTTCTCTAGGACCCTCTTGAGGCACTTACTTAAGTTAGAAATGTAGTTGCCTGAAGATCCCTCTATCATCAGAGGAGAGCTACCTGAATTACCCTCAGGAAGAGTGTAGGTGCATGTGTATATCTCTCTTCATTGACTCTAAAGGTAACTTTAGGTCATTAAACTTCAAACTTAGATATCTCAGATTTCATAACTTTTGGACATGGTAGCCACATTTGGGGCACTGGACTGTCTGTGGTCCTGTATTAAAACCTGGTCTTCTCAGATATTCCCCACCTCTTTTGCCAAAGCAGTTCTCTTGTGTAACCACATGTAAAATACAGGGAGCGAGGAAGAAAGAATACAGGAGTATGTAGGTGGAGAGAAATCTTATTTACTGATTTCAAGACTACATATGTTTATACTCAATGATGACTTAATGAAAACTGTATAAATAGTCTGAAGGGCAAGGTGTCACCTTGCCAACAAGTGAATCTGGCATCTAAATCCAGCCAAAAAAAGACCGAAACTGACTTTGAAGCTTTTTAGTCTGCCTAGATTAGTGGCCTCTCTTTCACATTCTTACAGCAGTTTTACACTGGTCTCATTCTGTTCCAATAAAATGGAATTTGACTAATGTAAAACTGCAGCAGCAAAAATATGATCCAACACAGTCATTGGAAGTCATGCAAAAGAACTTATTCAAACAGGTCGCTTTTTATTTAGCAAGCAAATAAACAGATATCATGATTTAGTGCCGAAGAATATCTTGTCTTTTAACACCAGTTTCTGCACCTGTGGATGATGTAGCTTTCTCCAGAAAATGGTTTCCTTTCATTGTGGACTTGGCGGAGGCCTTTCTGTGGTAGAAAGTGAATATGAAAGAACAAGATCTCAGAAATACATATCCCAAGGAGAAATAATCTAGACCAGAATTTCTTGTATACCTTCCTCGCAATATCTAGAAGGAGGAAATTATGGGGACAATATGAAGTTAAGGCAGAAATCTCTTTCAGATCTGTTAGAGTCCTCTAAGTATGGGAGAGAGGAGGAGCAGGAGCCAAGTCATCAGCTGGCACAGCTGGCGGTCGAGGTCTGCCGACAGGCTCATCACGAAGGAGCTCAGTAAGGAACTCCTTTCAGAAGTCTGCTTTCATCAGATATCTCCCACCTCCAGCAGAGAGGATTATCGAGACACTGTAATTTAGCTACTGTGTGGAACAGAATAAAACCTGTTCCTGTGTCCTGCACTTACCACATCTCAGCTAGCAGGATATTTTAACTGAGGAGTTGAAAACATCCCTCCAACAGAGATTAATGTTCGAATGGCAACATTGATACCCAAATAAAAAATATGACTGTGCAGCATGATGGCTGCAGTCTGCAGAATCCAGAATGAGTTCAAAGAGCTGATGCTGTAATTTTCTCTTTTCCTCTGGACACTAACCAGGTTTATATTTCCATCTCTGTTGGCGGACGCTCTTTTCTGTTGTTCTTTTTTTTTCTTTTATGCCTCATTAAGGTTTTCTTGCAATATTTACTTAAGCCACGTTCCCACATGTTTGGATGCCTGCCCTGAGTTCAGAATTTCACTTAGCACCCAAAATTAATCTAGTTCTGATCAGGGAAAATGTTTTATTGATGAAAGTGATAGTCGGGTAAATTTTAAAAGGTAGTGTTTATTAAACCATCTCCTTTTCAAAGGCTGTTTTTAAATTAAAAACAATGGATTATATATAATCTATTTTACTATTTCTATGGACCATTGCTTCAGTTAAAATTAAAAGGAAATGCTATTAAACTAAGCACTATTCTAAGTCATTTTTATGTGACTCCCAGCTCTTAATAAAAACATAGCTATTTGTGTAACTCGGTATAACGCTGGATAGCAATAAAATGTCTTCCTCATTACAGTCAATACCCATGAATAGCAAAGACCTGCAACGTGCCATGGCCTTTCTCAACAGGCAGCCTCACTTGGTGGTGAGAAAAATTGCTATCGCCTTGTATGAAACCATTTTAGCATCACCCTGAGCTTAATAGAGCAGTCTTTCACTGCCTGTTAACAAGCTGAGCTATTGCCAGAAAGTGTTTAAACTGACAAATGTTGTCAACGCTCTTTCCTTGCAAAGACTTTTTTTGGTGTGTTTAGTGCGTTAACATTAGTTTTAATTATGTCAAAACATATGTTGATTATTTTGTTTAAGAAACTGATCATTCTGTTAATTCAGTATACAGAAAAATATCTGTGTAGCAATAGCTGAATTTCAACACACTTGTGATAAGTTCTATCAAGTAAGTTCTCAATTAATTTCACCGTGATTTCAGGTGGAGGAGATACGAAAGTTATGTACCCTGTTGCATAGCTGGTCATTTTCCTCAGTAGTCAGTCATTGTCTCTATACAATGTCTAAGACATTGCTGTTACAGTGACAACTCACATATATCAAATGTGATGGAGTTACAGTTGGTTTATAAAGGCAAGATGTGCTGACATTCTATGGACATTTATAGTCATATATGTACTTGCAGCTGAATATGATGTGTATTGAAAATAGCATGCATGAAATATGATAAATGAAGGTGCACAATGTTTAGCAGTTTTATGTAAGGTGAACTTTCATGTGAAGAAATCCAAGGAAAGGGTCATTCCATTGGTCTGTAGTCTGGGAAGGAAAAGTTGAAACCTAAAATGTATAACTTTCCAAACTTACTAACAGGAGAAAAATGAAACATGAAGGCTTTTTTGGAACATACATCAATTTTATGATTTCAGCAGTGTAATAAAGGGAGTATAATAAAGATGCATTATTTGTGCTGCAGTGACTTTCAAATTACACAAATGGTCAAGCTGGCTTTGACCGTTTGCCCTTACTTTTTTATAAAGCTTTCATGGGCAGTTAGAGACAGGAAGAGGAAATAGGGCATGCTGAAGAAGGAGAGAGCTGGTGTATGCTGCTTAGACAGATTTCTTCCTGCTTTATAATATTGCAACCCCAATATTTCCATAATTTACACTAGAACCTCTTTCATCCCTAATGGCACAAAGCTATAGGGTAGTGTCATATTTATCCAGTTGCCCACTTTGCTGAGTACACTTCAAGTAGATCTGATGGATGATATGTCTTATTTTTTGAGTATCAGAGAATTACTAGCGGTTTTGCTTAGAAGTCTTACTGTTAGCATTTTACTTTTCAGTAGGCCTGATAAATAGAAGTGATAGTTTTTATTTTACATAGGAATTGTACTCATTTTATTCTCTTCTCCTTCCCAGTAGCCTGTAACCTCACCAGATTTCCTAGATTAATTACAACTGGAATGGATGTGACAAGGGGAAGGAAGGCAGAATTGTTAGTCTGAACTCTCTAATTTCTTCTAGTTTTCAGGAAGTAATTGTCAAATTCATTCTGTCTCTGACTTGAGCTGGAATGAACAATGATTAGGCTCATTAGATAAAATCTTCTATTTTTGTGGAGCAGGGAAGTGACCAAAAAAAAACCCCTGAAGTAAATTATGGCTCTTTCATTGAGAGATACTTTTCAGTTCCTCTTTCTAATGTAAGCGAAGTTGTAGCCTTTCTGAGACATGTGGTTAATATGTGGGAAAGAGTAATTTTTTAACGATAATTATTTTTTCTTTATGCTCTAAGGAATGGCTGGAATACTGTAGTGATTAAAAAAAGAGGAAAAAGAGCTAGTTAAATACCTTTCTTATGCCAGCTGTGTGTTCACATCCATATTTCTTACTGCTCTTCTCAAGATACGCAGACCTAGAAAGAAGGCTTCAGAGCAAGAAAAAAAAGCTAAAACATAAAGAGATATAGAATCTCACAAAGAGGGGAATTGTCTTCCTTTCGTACTTGAAAAATTGCACAGAATCAAAAGGAGGACGGAACACTGCTATACAGTCCCCTGAGAAACAGTTCACCTCTATATCCCGAGGAAGGAAGATCGTGCATCGAAATCAGGCTCACACTGCAGCAAGCCTCAATGCGAGCACTGTGTTAGCTGAGACAAGGGGAAAAGGAAAGGAGGGAGCAATCGAAAAGGAAAGATAGAGGAAACTCCCACTTCATTTAAAACACTTGCAGTTTCATAAGTTCCTGAAATTCTGCTTAGAGACAACTCTGAAATTTCATTCATTGTAAGCACAGATAGCACAGTAAGATGCAGTTTTTTTCAAGAATCTAAACTCCATTTTGCCCTTTGCGTGTCTGTGAAATGCCAGTGAAGTGTTGTGGTGGTTAAAGCGGCAGTGAAAACAACACACTTCCAAAGAGACTGGATCTAGCAGGGGGGTTTAAGAGCAAGTGGCTACACTGCAGATCAGTTGCTAAAGACTGCGTACATCTAGAAGGAGTAAATGCCTGAACATATACAGCATGGGAGATTATGGCATGGTTGCATGTACTGCCCTCTGGATTGGGTGACCCAGTATGTTCAGTGCTGTTCCTGCATAATAGGCACATTCTTCTTCGTAAAATATTTCTTATATTGGGACCAAGGGTTTCCTGTTTCCCTGAGCTATAGGATTCAGTGCAATTGTGTTAGTGAGGACAGAACTGCATGAAAACACCAGTAATTTCTACTAGCTGTGCTTCAGTTATCGTAGAAATACCAGAAGTTGTAGCTTGCTACACTTTGTGCAGCCCATGTCTGAGAAAAAATAGGGCACGCGATTTCTAGTTCTTCTTGCTAGGTAGTGTTTGAAAAACCCTTTCTAAAATGACAAACTGATTTGATTTTTGGAAGTGAAATGCACTGTTGTTAATTTATTTATAAACTTTTACCTGTGATACTTCACTTTGAATATGTAAAGGAAATGGCCCAAACCGAAAGATCAAGAATAGTGTCTAGAGCTGCATCAGGGAAACAGAATGAAAAAAGTTTGTATACTGCAGTTAGTTTGCGTACCACTAAGGGCACTAGTATGCAGACCAGGGTCTTTTGCCATCTAGTCCTAGCAACTGTTTAAAAAAAGAATAATGCAGAAAATATTCAGATACATTTAGATACTTCATTAAATAAAGTTTGGAAGCAGATACCTTTTTCTTCATAATCACATAATTGTACTTCTGTTCCAAAATATATTTATTCTAGTTTAGTAGAAGTTCTCAATTCATTTACTTACCTTGAGCAGGTTTTAATTTTTGGATAAGATTTTCAGTGCTAATCAGAAGCATTTTCATAGGAAACATGAACATTTGTTGTTGTAAAGGAAGAGCTGAGGAATGTGAATATCAGTGAAGATGTTTGCACATTGGCAGTGTGTTTTCTAAATTTTTGTGAGGTTCACATTAAGTCTCTGAAACTTTTCTCACATTCTTTTACTGCAGCAATGCATTAAAGCCTTTCCAGAACAGCAGGTGTGCTTTTTTAGCAATTGTATTTTGTTCATAAAATTATCATCAGATTTTATATGTGTTCAGGTAGATTTTACATGAACTTTCTGAGATAATGGCTGTAAAAGGAAAGGAATTGCTGGAAATCTGAGGATGTCCCTAGCAAAAGAATAATGTTAGGAAGTTGGAATCCAGATCGAATTATCATATCAAAAGCGTGAGGGAGGGGGAAAAACATAGGAGCTCTGCCTTCTGCTCCTTATTACAGGCTGCCATGCTAATTCTTTAAGAAATCCTTGTTAAATTGCTTTTGGTTGCATGCAGGTGAAATTTCATCATTCAAAAAACAAACAAAAAGCCCGTTGCAATTTAAAGTACTTTGTGGTCAGTCTGTGGTTTACGTTGTTTCATGCATTAAGCTGTAAGCAGGGTGGTTGGCTGAAGAAAGGGATATGCAAACTCTGCTATGGTTTGGAAGCAGATAACTGAAAACTACAAAGTACATTTATTTCCCTGCTTCAGTCATTCAGTCTGTTTTGGAGAAATAATTTAATAGTGCAATTACAAGAAAATGTATGCACAATTTAATGTTAACCAAGGTGATGCTGAGGTCTGTTGGGAAGGAAGAGGATTTATTTTGGAATGTGTTTGTGAAAATGTGACTTAATTAATACCTCAGCACTGTGTTTGGAATTTGGTTTCCTATTCTAACTCTCAGTTTCACAGGGGCTGTGATAGCTAAGAGTCTCTCAGAAATGCTGATGTTAGGTTTTAGGTTTTAAATCCAATTTTGAGGGAAGCTTTTACTGTGGGGAGTCGAATTAGGGCCTATAAAGTATATGATGACATGCCGAAAAGATGCAATAGCATACACCAAAAAGATGCAATAGCTTTTTTAAATAAGTTTCTGCATTTTCAAATACTTGACATTTTTTGAACCTTTATAAATGCAGTCTCTTTTTTAATTGCTCTCTGAATCCTTGCTCCTCAATGCAAATCTTGCATATGTCTTTCTCTTCACCTGGAAATATTCAGTGGAAACAGAAGCTGTAACTCATGTAACTCGTAGATAAATGTGCAGACTTTGGAAAATGTTAGGAGAGAAGTTTGTGGGCCAGCCTTGCACTGACATTTCGAATTTACTGCTGCTATGAAGCATTCTGTCTTCTTTTTACAGTATGTCTAGAACTGGAGTTGCACTAATAAGCAATAAGCAATAAGAAGACCTCTGCTCCTTTCCTGTTCATTTTTATGTAAGGACTGTGTTCTGCTGTTGTCTCAAAACCAGTGAGTTTTTTGTTCACCAGCAAATTTTTGCCTTCAATGTACACTGCAGTTTGGCTATAATATAAATATAAGCTATTAATATGAACATGATTTTGGGCAATATATGAAGTCGTTAGTGGAACTATGGGGCCACTGGGAACGTGCTCCTGAATTTGTTGCCTAAAAACACTGTCAGAAATTCACATCTAATATCTTCAAGGTTAGACATTTGAAGCATTTATAGTGTTGTGTTTGATGAGATATTGCAGTAGTAGTCTATAAGTGATCATTATTTAAGCAGTATTGACAGTCACTGGTAAGTTATTGGTTTGTTTTTGCTGTTTCTGCTATAAAACTTTGGTTTCTGCAGACTTCTTAACACAAAGGTAAAAAATTCTACATAAAAATTCAGCTATCATCTAAGGAGCTGCTTGTAAAGATAGTAAGTGAGGGTTAAATTGTGTCTCATTTATAAAATATGAAAAGGCAGCTTTTCTGTGTTGCAAGATTCATCCATTTTTCTAGGGATTTGCAGAAATGAATTCACAATAATATCAAAGATTTTGCTAAACATGCCAACAAATATATAATCTTATTTCAAACACAAAAAATAGGAAGTTCTTTACCTTGGAGAACTGCTTAGTCCAAAGCCTGTTAAACTCAAGGGGAGTCTTTTAACTGTCTCTTAACAAAAACAGACTTAATCTTCATACCTTTTTGGCTCTCCTCCTTAAGTTTTCTGCTTTCCAGGTACAGATTGACCCATACTGACTGTAAATGCTCTGCATGTGTCTATGTGCTTGTCTTATGTGTTTATGAACAGATGCACATACTACATAACAAAGTATTCTCCATGCCTTTATTTCTGCCTGTCACCCACCCTTCTTTCATTCATGGGATCTCCCCAAATGGCCCATTTTCTGGCATTTTCTACATGCTGTTTACTTCAGGTTGCTTTTAGGGAGGAGAACTACTTCTTGGTGGGATTTTAAGTTTCATAACTAATCTCCTTGTTTGAATATGACTAGGGCTTTGGATCGACTTGCTTGTTCTCCTTCAGTACTTTCTGCCGTATTGACTTCTGCCTTGTTTAGGACTTAGTTTTACAGCTCCTCCAACTGAAAGGAACATTTTATTAGGAAAACAAATGTAACTTTGATGGGTCAGATACCATCTCCTGGACTTGACAGTCAGCTTCTTCAGTGAATGAGGTGTAGGTCTCCCCTTCTATCTGGTGACTTGGTCTCTATCTACCAAACACCCACTTATGTTTTGTAGCAATCTATGTATTAGGAATAAATACACTTGACAAACATAAACATGCAGTAATGCATGTCTTCACTGTCACTAGACATGGTGGTAGCCAACCACTTTGAGAGGACAGTGGGCTTATAGCGATCAATCTCCACCATATTTTTTCTAAATATACCATTCTGTGTACAATATGCCATTGATGGATCTAAAAGCTATGAGATTCATAAGACTGAGATGTCCTGGGTCAGCACAATGTACTGAGCTTTCCATACTGCTTATGTGAATAACCACAATTTGCTCTAACGATGCCACAGTTGTTTGGACATGAAACACAGCTATAGCTTCACTTAAACAATGTATGAAAAATTATCTGTTAGAAGACAGATAAGGTAGAATAATGCTAAATGACAGCACAAAATACAGTAAGATGCACTTTAAAAGGTGGAACAGATTATAGCATCTTTTGTTTCTTCTTTTCCTTCTTTATCTTCTCCCTCTTTTCTGCTAGTGAAGTAAAATGAGAGTCTGTGTCATTGTGCAGCCGTGTATTTCCCACCCAGTGCCCACCTACTTAGTATTGTAGCTGTGCAAATTCTGCAATATGCTATTGTTTTTCTGTGCTTTAATATATGGGAAATGCTGCATTCTAGCCATTAAGTCATAGCTTTCTAATTACTGAATTTGATGTTTATATTAATGGCATGGCTCTCAGATTAATATTCTTTTCAGTAGGGTGAAAGGTTTACCAGTACAGAGTGAGATTTTTATATACCCTCTGACTCTGAAAGTGAAAAATACTTTTAAATAAAGTTTTTGAGAAGATCACCCATAAATTTTTTACGCTTTTTTTTTTTTTTTTTTGAACTTTCTATCTGGTTCCTATCTTTTAAAAAATTTTTGGTGATCAAGAGCCTATAATTAATGTCCTTGTATACAACTTTAGATATTTAAAACCAGCAGATGTTAACTGATACTTATGTCTGATAGTAGGTCAAGAATATCACAGTACACTGTTTAAGTATATCAGAGAGAGTTTTTGAAATAAAAGTCTGCTTTAAACTGATAGACATTTTCCTTTATGTGATAGATCTGTACCATAGAATTGTGTGATATTTGTTCACGTCCATGTTCCATAATTATTCTATAATTAGTATGAATGTTAGACCCAGCATTGTTTCTCCAGTGTTCTTTGACTTTGGGATAATTTTTTTCAACCAAAGAGGTCTTTATTCTATAGTGTGCTCTATGCCTGGCAGTTACCATCTCTTCCACTGTATTCTGACCCTTCCCTGGCCAGTATTACCTCTAACTTAATTAAAACTCTTTCTGAAAACAAAAATCTGCATTGTATGGTTCCAAAATTTTCCTCTCAAAAATTTGCCTATTAAATGTTAAGATAATTGGAAGTGCTATGAAGCAAAATTGAAAGCACTGACAAGGATAATCTCCTGTCTGTTCGAAGATAATATAGTAATGTGTGCATGATCCAGAAGATTAACTTGGTTCTTTCTTCATTATTCAGTAATGTTAACTGGAACATTGATAATAGCTCTGTCTATAATGCAGGAGCCAGTATGGGACCCAGAAACTCTTTCCGGAGAATAAGGCATTACAGAGAGCTGGTAACATGTGAAAGCAAATATTTGTTTTCCAGAATCACTATAAATAGTTATTTAGTAACTTCTTTGACTGCAACCAGATTTTCCAAATGCAAATATTTTACCTGCTGTTTTGAGAAAAAAATATTGTCTTGTTTCTCTCTCTCATTTTTTTTCCACCCAGAGTTTTAATAACCATGCTGAGGTAGATCTTATGTTCTTTTGTTAACGTTCCATGCACAAGAGGTGGAATTTCCCTGGCACGTTCTGACATAGCATAAGAATGTCAATTGATGTAAGGAAGGCAGGCTGTTTCAGAGATGTCGAATAGCAGATACAGAAATGCTATATCATAATAAAAGAATACAAAAAAGTACTAATTAATATAAGGATTAAAAGTAGAGCAGTGATAACTAATTAGACCAAGTTTTTAGATGAATGTGATGCTCTAATGTAACAGGGCTCAATTGATAAAATGAGTATGAAAGCACCATTCTGTAAAAATACCCTCCGAACAAACTGTGCAGCATCATTTTCCAGATACCATAGTGACGTGGTTGTATTGCTAAAGAGTCAAGAGACCAAAGAGTGTCGAAGAATGATGTTCCAGTGACATTGAAAAAGAGATGGATTGTCAGCAAGGAGACTCAAGAAAGATGAGGCTTCTCCAGCCATCTGGAGAATGGAAAAATCTTACAGGATCTTACAGAAGCATAGGAGCTAGGTATATGTATAGATTTTTTGGAAGAATATCTATCCTGTTTGAAGAGTTAGGTTATAAATGAAACTACAGTTTTCTCAAGGAATGCTATCATGTACCTGCTCCTTAGTAGCAGATATGAATTTAATTTGGACTTGCTGAGGACACTGTGGTTAGTATCTGTTGGGACTGCAGTCAAAGATCATGTCTGACTATAAGTTTCAGAAGATACCCTTTGTCCTTTGCTATGCTTTTACAACCTAGGAAGCTGGAAAATGATTGAGCTACCTCAGAGCTACTTGGAAACATGATTGCTTCAAATTTATACATGAAATGAACAAGGAAAGAATAACACTTCTGGTGAGCTGAGGGGGAAAAGTTCACAAAATTCTTGGTTAGTTTGAATTCTCGTGAATGCTATTAGCTGCCCAAGTTCTTAAATTGCATATTTTAGTAAGCCAGTCAATCACATTACAGCAGTGCTTTCAGTCTGTGCTTTTGACTTGATGCTCTAAGAAGTGGAGGAGTGAAGTTGTACTTAAAGGAACACTATAAACATTCTGATTGCCTGCAACAGGACTGAAAGATTTTATGCTGTAGACCTTTTCAGAGGGTTTTCTTAGGGACCTTTCCTCTCCCCAGTATTTGAGGATTTAATGGATTGGTTACTAAAGCTGAAAAGATAACCGTTTCAGGACCACTTTGCCTTGTCTTCCACCCCTGTCAAATTGAAGTATGCAGTTTAGTAAAAGGAACTTCTGAGGCATGTGAGAAAGGACTTTCAGTCATATTCAGTGTTCAGACTCTTTCCATCTCCGGTGTAAGGTGCATACAATTATTTTAATATCTTGGTTAATTATGGAGAAGAGAGTTCACTGAAACTGTCGCAAGTCATGCTGCATAGTTCTGAAATAGTAGGGACACCGTAAATGGACTGCCTGTATGTTGTTTTCATACATTTTAAAGGGAAATCAGAAAAGCAAACCTGTAAGCAAGAACAGTTTCCAAGAATCTGAAATCTTATATAATCTAATGAATCAAAAACTCACTTGCTTCATTACTGAAAACTCTTACAGGTTTCATATGTTTGCTTCCATAATATTTATATCCCAAATCATGGAATAATAAACCCCAAGTAAAAAGATAATGAATGTCCTGACTTCTCCAAATTAGAACTAAATACACAAGAAATAGCAGATAGATATAAACAGAGTAGAAATATAAAAGAATCAGGAACGCTCTTCAGCATGGAAGACAGTAGTACTTAATCTTACACATTTTTAAAGGCATCTTAGTAAAGGAGAGTTTGAAGGTTTTGGAGGAATGAGAATACATCTGGCTGTTTATGTGGAGCTCCTCACAAATATGTGGAACCACCTCGAAAAGTAAAAAGGTTGAACATTTTGATGTGTGGACTGTAGAGCTTAGGATCATAATATTAATGAATGGAAGGTGATAGGCACACTGAGAATATTACATGCAGGACATGGGAATGAAGACAAATGGCTTATATTGGCTGTGACAGCGATGATAAAGACAAAGAGTGACATGGTCAATAAAACAGGATGGAAACATTTTCGCCGTGGAATTATTCTAAGTGAATGAGCAGGTGAAACTGCATTAATAAAGGACGGAGAAAAGGATGCTGCGGCAATGAAGACATGTTTGGAATCTGATGAGTATGTAGGCTGTATATTTAGGTATGAAAGGCTGTGTCTGTAAGAATTTGCCCTGAAAGAGTCTGTAAGGTGGAAATGTATCCTGAATATAAGGAACTAGAAATTACTGCTTGAGACAAGTCTCAGGTTTTGTAGCTGAGGAGGAGTATGGTAGTCACAATCATATAAAAAAAAAGAGTAAAGAGCTGTCATGCCAGACAGTGAAATTAATTGTCTTTTAGCTGTTATAATCTCGAGCTAATAGTTAAGAACTTTTTGAAACACATACAGAAATTTGGAAGGTGGATGAGAAAGATCTTTTGACATATTAATTCAAAGCAAAATTAGAGAAGAAAAGAAAGTGTGGTCTCAGGCTGAAAGCTGAGTATTGTTCAAGGGAAAACTCATGTCAGGAGTATTTGAAAAATCTAAGAGGGTGAAGATAAAGTCTTCATTCTGCTTTTGGCTAAAAAAAAGCATAGGGAACTCTTTGGGAAGGCTGTGCCCATGGAATACAAAGGACAGAAGTCAAGCTGAAGCAGAGCAACTCCAGACATAAAGTGTAATTAGGAAAACAAATGAACCCCGAGCTAACTGTAAGAGAATATGTAAGAGAGTGGGGGTCGGGGAATTTAGATGGTTGGTTCTGACTTGTTTCCATCGTATTTTTTATAAAATGGAAGTGACTGAGGGTTTGGACAGATACGCTCTGCCTAAAGAAATTACCATATCCATCTTTTGTTCTACTTCCATTTTAACCTTATAAAGAGAGCTAGAAAATAGCTCATGCAAGTCTTAGCTTTCATTATACTAATCACATAGCTGCAGGGTCTAGAATACTATTTAAAACACTAAGATTAAAAAAAGAAAATGATGCACAGGAAGAATATGAAAGTGATTGTGCTAGATCAGTCCAAAGGGCTATCTAGTGGCCCTGTATCTAAGAGTCACCAGTGTCAGATGCTGGGGAGTATAACATCAAGGAAAGCATACAAGGATACCCCAGGCTACTTGCCCCAACTCCAGCAGTTTATAGCCCTCGAGTCTTTTATTTAATAGTTCTTGGTTTAATTTTCTTCTGTGATTTAGGCAACATTACATTTGACATTACAAGGTAAGGTTGATGATGGGATGTACCCTGACATAATCCTTTCAGTCACTTAAAGATACTTACAGGTAGAAGCAAAGAGCTTGTAATCCTACCTAACCCCGGTTGTGACATACTTGCAAGAAACTTTCTCTTACAGATGCTAGACTCGGTCCATTTTCTTTGCATGATTTGTTTGTATAAAGTACTGTTTTTTACTTACTATGATTTGCCAGGAATGCAAAGGGCAGGAAGGATAACAAAGAGTTCAAGGGGTGACAAAAGATGAGAATTTTATTATATCTTTGTTTCATGAGAGGTGAGAAAATATGGGATGCTTCTTTTTGGAAAAGATTCATCACATGTTCAGTTTTTTGCAGCTTTATAGCTTTGAACTTTAATCATTGTGTGGTTTCACTGCTGAATGTCTCTCAGATTTCAAGGATTTGGTCTGAGAATCAATGTGTTAGCGTGTCAGACTTTTAAACCTATTTCCCAAATCTCAGGTCTTAGAATGATTTCATGAATGAAATTCTTAACCTGTTGCATGACATTTTTGAGGCAAATCTTATTGCTCCAGTCTTGAAATGCCTTTCTTTTTTTTTTTTTTTTTTAACTTACGGTATTTTGAATGTGTCATTGTAGCTTTGTTTCAGCCAATGGTTTTATTTTTGAAAAATCTGTTAAAACTTAAGCTATAGCTTTTACCAGGAGTGACTTTGCAGGTATTCTTTTTCATTTTACTTAAAGCAAAGACAGTTTTTCTTTAACCATCTGGCTTTCCAAGAATTGGCTTTCTACTATATAATCTCTCTAATGTGCCGTGCCCTCTAGTCACATGGCTCTTGAGTATCATGTAACAGCCAGTTCTGTCCTCTTTCTTATTTTGGTGCAGCTCATCTTTTTTGTGACAGCAAAATTCAATGTAGTGCATTGAAAGTATTGTGTGGTAAAGTCTAGGAGGGGTGAAGAGTAATCTCTGCTTTTGGAAGTCCCCTGTGTCACCTTTGCTTATCAGTACCCCAAAGCCCGAATTTACTGACAGTCCGACTTAGCATCTTCAGCATTGCTTAGTATTTTCAACATTTTGTCAGTGAAAGTTGCAGTGGACTAAACTAAGTAACTCCATAAAATGCCTAATCCCTTTTGAGCACAATGTGACACAGAAATGGCATTGATCTATGTCATTGACAGCAGATACGCCTGCATTTGGGTAAAGAATTTTGATATTGATATTGTGTCCTGGCAGGTTGGCTAAATACACGCTGATTCTGCCCCAGAGTCCCTGGCTTGACAAGGCTTTAGAGATGCATTTTATCCATTTCAGTTGCTAAAGACTGTCTTTGAGCTGCTCAGAGCGGGTGCTGCAGTGACTAGGTCTCTAGTCCCAGGTAGGAGCATTTCCTTCCTTCCTCTTTGCTTGTCTCTTCATTTCCTTTGAGTGCAAGGGGCACTGTTGGTTCTTCTCTCTTAATATTTTAATGTTTCTTGTTAAACATTTTAATACATACGTATATATATATTTCATGCAGACATAAATACACACAAGACACGATATATTTATGTAAATGTATATAAACATAAAACACACACCCACATATGAAAGCAGTATATATATAGAACAACATATATATAAAAAAATCCTGGCTTCAGGCGTCTTTCCCCTGCAGTGATTGTCTAAAGATAAAATAGATAAAGTTTAGTATGCCATATCATGATGAATATTTAACATTCAAGCTAATTTCTTTGGCTTGCTGCGTCATGTTCAGTCTATACACAGCAGTCTGGGCACAGGGAAGGAAACAATGAGGTATATGGTAAGAAGACACCCTTATCCACCCATATTTATTATTAGTTTAATTCTTTCAAAGGACACTCTAGGGATGAGAGCAGTCAGTGAGACTGAATGAAGACTGTGCTAATTATAAACTGAAGGATAAGAGATAGGACTGGATGGAATCTCCTTTAGCACCCTATGTTCAAAATACTATAATGAGAAGTTATAGGACTTGAAGAGTTATTCTTCTTTTTCTGGAATTGTTGGAAAACACCTCAAATTCTTGCTCTTAAGTAAAAGTATTTAGTATAAATCTTTTAGAGTTCATCTCACCATAATCATGGATATCATAAGTAGCATTCTATTCCTTTCTGTTCATTAATGGATTTTAACTTCTGAAGTACAAAAAAATCTTCGAAGTGGTGAGTTTAGTTACATCTGTTAATTTGCTGAAAAGTGTAAAATCATATTACTGAAGAGTCACAAACGTGTTGGAAATTGCTTATATTTCTGTCTGCATCATAAAATGGAAAATTTACTGTGAGAAAATTGTCAATGTTCTTACTGTTTCTGTTTGAAATTATAAGGTGTAGTTTAAATACATAGCCATACTGAGGATGAAGCATTTCCAGCACTGAGAAACTTTAAACAGGGATCTACAAGAAGCCAGAATTCCATTAGGGCTGCAGCTGTAAAATCCACCAAGTACTGGTAAGGAAAATGATCTGAAAAAAATGAAGAAGTATAGGTATGGGGCAGGAGACGAAGCTTTGAAATTTTCTTGTGATGTAACTTTTTTGAATTCTAACTGCCATTAAAAAAACTGAGCAGTTATTCCATTTCTACATATTCATGAGTTGGTAAAAATATTAGCATATTTTTTCCCAGGGCCATGCAAGAATAGCCATTATTTGAAAAGCATTTTCTGCATATCCTCTTACATGATTTTTAGATTTCTTTTTTTCTGGACCAGTATCTTTAATAAATCAGAACTCAAATTGAAAAGTAAAATAATTCTGCATAGGAAAGTCTTGGGATTTATATGGCATAATAAAAAGAATAGAAAAGAGAACTTACTTTATTCCACTCTGGCTGTGCTGAAATAAATACTCACTGTTACTCTGCCTGCATATATTCAGGTTTTCTGAATGTTAAAAGAAAAAAATGATTTTTCTTGGCAGTGTGATAAAGTTTGGTTCAGTGGTATGAGGTGCCATTTAGAAATGGAAAGTATTGGTGTGAAAGCTTTGACATCAGAGTCAAGGATAATCAGATTTCTAACATGGCTTGGAACCATTACGGTACCTACAGCTTATTTTCTTGTTTGTGGTGCTGTTGAGATTACTTTAGGAACATTGTTAGGCATGTGCTTAAATTTTATTTCTAGTAATTCTGTTTTCTTTGCTGACATGTTCAACACAATCTTAAAAACACTATAAAGATACATGTGTGGTTGTAGTACCTTTAATACTATTGTTATGCATACACTGTGAAGCAGATGGTATTTTCCATAAGTTACTCATGAAGGATATGCTTTGCATCACCACTTGAAAGAATTAAGTATCTCGTTTGCTAGTCAGATCCCATTAAAATCTTTTTTCACCCTTTCATTATTGGTGGAGGTGTCCAGTGGGATAAATTTAATCTCCTCAACCATATGTGTTATGCAGCATAGATATCATAATGTGATTTTTTTATTTGTTCAAAGTAACTTTAATGAACTCAATTATTCTTTATATAATTTATGATTTTGTGAGCATATGGTAGTTTAAATCCTACCAGTTTCCAGTTTGTCTAGTTTTAAAATTAATGTCATCCTTCTGATCAACAAAAAGCTGATTGTAATTCCAGGAGATATTTTGAAATGCTTTATTCTCTAGCAGTGTTTTAAAAGAATTAGTATAAATTAATTTCACATCTTCTAAGCATTTTATGCAAGTGACCAGTATGAGAAAGCGAACTTTATTGCTCAGCTTGGTATGCGGCTTTCAGCAGAAACAGCAATGATCTGTCTTATGTGGACAGCAAAAATGCTAAAGGCTGTAACAAGGTTATTTAAGAAAGCAGCACTAACTGGGAGATTTAACTAACTATGAGCTTATTTCTGTACTCTAAAGAAACTCTTACAAGACTTTGGTCAGAACCATGGCAAATTGTCCTTGGTAGTGAAAGTCGGTTATGTTCCCTCCCGCTGTATGAATGAACCTGGTGTCCAACGCTGGTTGCGTTTGCTCCCATGATCTGTATTAGCCTAAAGACCCCTGCCAAAAGGATCCTAACCTGCAGGATCTATTGCCTGCAGCAATGGCTTCACATAGTTGTTACTGTTATAAAGCAAAAACCACGTACCACTTCCGGCTGTTTTGTTTGGAATGACAGGTTTGAAGCTCAGTGCCATCCTCCCTAATTAGGAGGGCTTGAAGATCTCAGCCTAGAGGTTTTTCAAGCAAAAGGTTGCTCTGGCACAAACATATTTCATCTCCAGTAATAGTGTGCTTTAGTTGTCTAACTGCAGATACTTATTATAGAGACATACGCCTTTAGCTTTGGGCAAACACCACGAGTAGCATTTGTATTCAAGACAATAGGCCCTCATCAGTGTAAATTCCTGCCTCCTATGCAAGGTGCATCTTTTGATCTTTTAGAAAGAGCTGGAAAATTGGATGGTATTTGCAAAAGTCTTTCAGCTGAGAAATGTCAATAAAGTAATCGTGTTGAGACCAGTACATGCAATTGACTTGGAGGGGCCACAGGGATGGTTACAGGTGCAGGAATGAATTGTGTGTATCTGTTGATTACATAGAACGAAGCTCAGAGATGAGAAATTGTACGCAGGCTCAGCATATCTGGGCTGTACCGCAGGATCTCATTTGATGTGGCAAATAGGAATGGAAAAATAGGGATGCAGTTTTTCACACTTTTTATGTATTGTCTATGTAAATGCTTTGCCTTCAGCACACTACTAAATACATAAAGGCAACAATGGAATGTGATTGCACTGTTACACTTGGTGCATGGTAACAAATGGGAATAAATGCATAACATAATTTCTTAGTGAAACTCTCTTGCAGTCTGTCCCCCTACACACACCCTTCTTTTGCAGATTTTTGCAACTCTACAGTGTTTAATGTGTCTCTCTGCAGGTCACTCCTCTTCATCCACATTACTTCCATAAATAGACAGAAATAATTATCAGGGGTTTAAAATGATTATCGTTCATCTAATGCAAGTGTTTGTTGTTAATCCATTAACTTAAAAAGATTAGTGTTGTTTTATTTCTTTTTTAAATAAATCTGGAAAAAGCAATCTAATGAATATACGTAAGTCTCCTTTCCTCCTTGGACATTGCTATTTTGCATGCAACATTCTTCAAAGGTTATTCTTTTAATAATCCTATTAAAATGTCAGGATGTTTATAAAGTACAAAGGCAAATGCTGTACTCTGTGCAACACTGCAGTATTGTCAGAGTAAGCTGATAGTTTGTTAAAAGGCTGATTTTAATATAGGATGGAAGTAATCAAAAAGTGGAAATGAGAAGATAATCCGAATGGAAATACAGGGTAAGGAAAAAAGGGTTTAAGGGAACATGCAATATTGATGCCTCCTTGCTAGGAAAAGGTGGGAGTATCATATGTGAGAAGAAGAAAACAGTGAATTGGGGTGTCCACTGCTGACCAGCCAAATATAGGTCTTCCTAATGTCTAATTAAGATCTTTGATTTTACTGATTGATGTGTGTCATCTTTGCTGCCCCGGAGTAGCAAGCAGCATGGAGGAATTTAACAATTTTTATTTGAGCTGCGGAGAGCACTTCAAAATAATCTTTTTCTGTTTGCATGTTCATACTTTCACACAGTTTTCAGTAAAGCATTTCTCAGTGAAGGTTCCTCATTCAGTGTCCCAGAGGGGAGAAGCTGGTGATGCTAAAAAAGCTGCTGGAACCTTTATAAAAAATTTGCAAGGAGTTCCAGAGCTTAATTTCATGTTATGTGAGACATGTTACATCTGTTTTTTGGGTTGGTTTTTTTTTTTTTTGGTAGTGTTATCGACTTGTTGGTTCACTTAGTGTATCACAAAAGCAAATGAGAAATCTATATGCACCTTCTCCATATCACTGAGGATTTGATAGACCTCTGTTTTATCTCCTCTCTCACCCAGGATGAAGCATCCTTGGACTGCTTGGTAGTTCCGTGTACAGAAAACCTATAAAGAAGCGTAATACCTTAAGTACAGTTTAATAATCCATAAATGCAAAAATATGTATTTTAAGCATCTAAGTAGAAGGGGGTCTCAGGATTTCTAGAGTTCTCCCAAGCATAAGCTGATTATGCTTATTTGAAGTTTACTGAATGGTTGACTTATTTGCTCATTTAGGAAATGTATATACCTTTGAGTCTATCATTTATAATTCTTAGAAATGTAATTTTGATAATAAGAAAAAGCAAATCTAGATGATTCAAATGTGAACTTTGTGGTTGACTCAAAATTCCAGAAAAGCAAGAGTCCATCGGCTATGCCCTTTGACATGCGCAAATCCAAATAGGCCAGAACTGTTTTACAGATGTTGAATTTTATTAACTGCCATGGTATGCTATTAACAATGAAACTTTCAAACTTGATGTTAGTGACTGAGATGTTTATTACTTAATTTAGCATACAAATTACATACACTATTTCACCAATGTGAAGGAGAACACTGAAGTTTCAATGCAGTTAAAATCAATTTGTAAAAATTACTAGAAGATGATAGTTTTGTTTTATTCAGCTACTTAATATCCCCAGCTCAGTGTTCACAACATCTTCTCACAGGCACATTCTTGATTTTTGGAGAAGTTTGTTTGTGTTTGTGTGAAAACTTAGGTGGAAATCAACTATGAGACTAGTAGGACTGAGAAAATAGACATTATTGGCTTTTAAGTGTTTTTTTTTACAAGACAGTGTAAAGCAGGATTAGAGAGGTTACATATCTTGACAGACGTCATAAGGGATTTGCCATTTCTCAACTCCTAGCTCTGTGTTGAATCTTCTAAAATAAATATCGGTTAATTCTCAGTTTGCAATTTTGATCTGGATTTCAAATAAGCTGTTGCCAACTCTTTGTAAATATAATCTTACAATTTTATGGATAGAAACCCAAATTTTGGGAGGATAAGAAATGAAGTTAGTCATTCTGCAGTTGCTGTCTTGCTATAATTCCTTAGAAAAACACATTGTTCTTGGATGGACAGTGGAAGAAATAGCACTGACTCCCTTCCCCAGCTGTTCTTGAGAGCTTAGCCAGATCCACACCTTTTTTCAATGGTGCTTCCCTAATGCCGAGCAAGTGTTGCACAGATGACTATGGGCAGAACATTTGTTAAAAAACAAACAAACAAAGACCCTTACATGTTGTGACTTGGCATATGGTAATGCTTACTTGGGGAATGAAATCACTCAAACAGGGGAGTCGGTCGCTGTCTGGATGGAAGTGGGAGCTTGTGTTGCAAGCATCCTTCCAATGGCATCTTCAGCGAGATAGGATGAGACTCCCCAAACCACTGTTCTGCTGACCTGTGGTCCTACTTGATGACTCCAGTACATGCATGGTCCGTTGTATATATTATGTAGAAAACACCTCCTAACTGTCTAAAGTACATACAAAAGACTGTCCTACATGACCATTTCTGCCTCTGGGGGAACAGCTTCTACTGGCTATTTTCATGTGTCTTATCTATGTACAATATGATCAATTCCACAGCAGGAGCTGCCAGGGAGTCTCTGAGATGCTCCACCCAAGATGTTAATCAGCACATTCGGGCACACAAATTGAACTGGGCACAGCAGGAGCTGCCTGGGGAATCTCTACAGCTGTGTGAAGTTCCCACCTGGAGAGCTCCAGTAACATTCAGGCAAATAATTAATTGTGAAGGTGGATCAGAGCTCAGTCAATCACCTGGTTTTAAGCCCATCCGTTCTCTCAAGCCAGACCATTACCTCATCTCTGCAGATGACTTGCTGGGGAGCTCCTGGAGCACCCAAGGAGTTAATTACTTAAGTGCATGGGGTGTGCACGCAGGCACAGCCTCGATACCCAGCTACATTGCGGTTGTAACTAACGGGCAAGCTTGAGTTTCCTACTTATAATTTGCTTCTGACTTATGTTTCATAGCTCTTGCCACACAAGAATAATAGAGGAGGTATCTTAGCTGCAAGGAATACCTGAAGGGAATGAGCATCCACGTTCCTCTTCCCCCAGAATCTATAACCTCCTGCACACTTCTACCTAGCACCTGCAACCAAATTGTCCCTCCATTCTCAAACTCCAAATATTCTGCCTTCTTGTACTGGCTGATGTGACTGTTTCTACTGTTAGAGGCTGTAAAAAGTCAAAACGTCTCCCCAAAATTCACAACATCCTTCCAAAATTCTTGTTTTAGGACCCTGCAATGCAAGGAAAAATTCTAGATACGTAATTATATTTTTCACTTGCATTATTGGAGATCTGTCTTCAGGTTCAAGGGTTAATTAGATAATGGCCTGCTGTTCTTTCTGCTAAATTCTGGGAGTTTTTTCATTTATAGTAGGCCTGGGCCTAATGGATATAGAAAACCCTAAGTATGAGACACAGCAGTGAAGTGCTTTACTGGTATTCTGTTGCTAAGAGAATACCTCTTGTTTTGTCTTTTCTAAAGGAAAATTTGGATTAAAAAGCTCACAGCAGATGAAGGCAATCTTTATTTTAATTGTACTGAATTTGATAAACACTTCAAGTCTACTTTACATACAGAAAAAGAAACCATTTGTGAGTGGTATGATGGTTATTTAGATACAGTTTTAGGTTTTGATTATGTAAGTCATGTGACAATTGCACAATTATTTTTTAACTCATTGACCAGAAAGCAAACAACTTTCTGAATCTTTTGAGTCATGCTAATTAGTAAATGGTCAAGTGGTGCTGTTTCTTTTTGCCAATTGGAAAGAGCTTTCGTATGACTGCTCACCCACATACTTGTAAAATATATTTTCCATGAATTTTTATTGATGTAAAAATTAATCAAGATAATTTTTATGAAAAACAAATGTAGAATAGTAATGTTAATTCAATAAGAATTTTTAATAAGATTTTTTTCCCTTACTAGTGTCAGAAAAGATGCTTAAAAGCGGAACGCTAACGGAGGCAATGATGATATCTTTTGCTGAGTTACTGGTGGCTATGTACAGGGGAGTATATTGCCATTCAGAAAACCTCATAGTATATCTCTCTTACTAGTAGGAGCTGCAAATGGCACAGTTCTTTGGTCAATCACCAGTCTATCTCGTTTGCTTTCATAGATTTAAAATTCCCCCAAAGAGCCCTGGAACAGTTAGACCTACTCTTCCGTGTCCCCTTGTTTTAGCTGTGATACTTCAGACATCAGACAAAGCTTCATTTTGAATCATCTGGCTAGACTGACAGCTTGACTTCTAAAATGAAATGCTGTCCTATCAAAATACATATTTAAAAATATATCGTTCAGTTTGCTAATATCATTATTTTAAAATTAAATTGTAAGGACAGTACTGTTTCAGAGGGTACTTTTTTTGCTTTGACTTTTATTAGCCCAGATAGATTGACACTTAGATTGCCATTATTAGACTTGAGCAATGTCACTAGATGTTTTTCTTCCACCTCTCCTCCTCCCTCAAATAATTAAAAAAAAAATTCAATTTAGGGAAGTGTTGCACTTTATTTTGTCTGTGTCTGCTAGTCTTTCAGGAATACACAAAATATCAAAGTAACTCCTTTAAAATTCTTGAGGTGATGGTACACTTTAGAATATGTTCTTCTAGACAATTATTTCACTACTGAAATTTGAACTCCTTTTTTCTTTGTGAATTTGTTAAAACCTCAGAATTTCCATTTCATCCAGGATGCTACATAAAATGACAGTTCTTCAAATGGTAGATTGGTGCCAAGATACCTCAGGTGGAATATTTGGTGTATCAAAAAATATTCTGCAAGCCTTCTACCCCTCTGGGAACAGTAGCTCCCATTTACTACATTGGGCTTCAGAAACAGCTAGTAAAATGCCACAGCTGAATTATCCTCAAACATAAATACTGGTTACATGCATGCATTGCTGTCAACAATTTTACTTGACACAGTAACTTTTTGTTTTTATCTGAGCAAAACTTAAATTTAACATAACCTGAAAAGTTGACCCCTTCCTAATTGGCAGATATGCTTGGGAAATGCTATAGCTTGTATGCCAGCGAAAGGACACAAAGACTGTAAATGAATATGTATATAGATTGATATGACCTACCAAATGTTTGCTAAGATTAAGAGTCTGTCTGCGATCTATTTAAACAATTAACTATATTTTTTGCAAAGGCCGTTATAGATTTGTCCTTTTTGTTTTGTTTTGTTTTGTGTGGGCGGGCTCTTTTTTTTTTTTAAATAAATGTTTTCAGTCTTGTTGCTGTCTCACTAATTGGTTTTCTTGCTGAAATAGCATGATCTAAATGTAAAATGTTCTGTACTTAAAACAAGGACCTCTCACATATGGCTTGCTTTTGCTGGGGACTTACTCTCTTATATTTTCTTTAAATCTGAACAAGGCTATACTGTAATGGACAAAAACATTTGAATTAGTGTAAAATATATCCACTGGCGTATACAGCTTTTTCCATGATAGATTTTTTGCATATATACTTTTAAAACTAATATGTGGTAGAGTCTTGTAGTGTATCAATATTAAATCTTGGTGTGCTCAGTAACAGAACCACAAAAGTTCTGCAAAAAATGTTTCTAAGGAGTCTCATATTTCATAAATTTGCTCATAACTTTTCATAAATAGGTCAAGCTCTGCCAGGACTCCTTGCATTCGTTCACTCCACTACTCCTTCATGTTTTTGGGGCCGTCATGTGTCATCCTTCTGACTCTCACAGTTTTCTCCTGCTAAAGTGCAGCATTTCTGCATTTCCTGTGCCTCACCCCTGCCTTAGTGTCTTTGATGCTTCACCAAGGCTGGTGGTCCCACATGTGCATACCTCCCCACAATGTTTTTACTTCCACCTCCACTTCTATTTCCGCCCTCCCCATCTCTTTTCAGGGGCCTCCTCTGCTCCCATACGGGGATATCTATAAAACCAGAGCGTGCATCCTGATTTCTGCTTTCCCTGACAAAGATTCCCAAGTCTCCAGCTTCCTGAACAACTGGGAATCTCCTCGTTCCACCCTCCCTAGTGACATTGGCTGAGTGGGGGGAGGCAAGAGGAGATGTAGGAGGTATTCAAGGGCTAAGGAAAACACGTCTGGGCCCAGAGAGAATGGTCGTAGGGTTTGGCATTGGTCATAAAGTGAGCACTGGCGTGGAATGGTTGAGAACCACTGCTGTAGGTAAGTGCTTGTCACTATGGTGTTGTGAAAAGAGATTCACTCTCTCTTTCCCAATATTTCCCTCAGCCATTTGTAACCATTTTTAAACACAGAACCTGATCATGAGAATTCAGGCCATTGATATGTAGAAATTTTGGAGTTGTTGTAAGGCAAACAAAAGAGAGGGTAACCATTACGTTAATACGCACAGCCATTGAGTGAATGTCTGTCCATAATGAAAAGAGATTTTGTGTCTGGCCTTGGGTAAATTTCCTGTATAAAGAGAAATAATCTGGAGTTTTTCATCTCACTTTAGGGGAATTAAGTTTTAAAAGTTCTCATTTTCTGTAATATGTCAATGCATACTTTTAAAAACTGTAATACTATTAAGCATTAATGGTCATTCTTTAAAATTTGAATGTTTCTCACATCAGATATTATTCTTTTTAAGTAAGAAAATATTATTTCTCAAGATGTCATATCAGAGCATTCATCCTGCTATGCCAATACCATCATTTATAGACTTGTTTTTTAAGTATTCTGTTTCTTTTTCCCTGAATTTTTCCCAAAGTAATGTGTGTCTTCAATTTATTTTGTGTTCAGGTATATTAAATACCTCTCTGTGCCCAACATGGAAATGTTTTGGGCTCCAGACGAAAGCCTGGATGCTTATATTTTATGGGATTTGCAAAAGTTTGGTGAGAAAAGCAATGAGAAAAGAGACTTGACACAAAATTATGAGCCCTTAGAGTATTTTTGACCTGCCCTCAATGGTGGCTGAGCTTCCATATATAAGCTCTTAATACTTAATATGACCCAAAAGTTCAATGAATGAAAACTCCGTCCAAATTTTATATAAGAAGTCTACTAAACCAGGGCTTCCTAGACTTCTAGCACACCCATCAGTGTTGTTTACAAGAGTGGACATAGCAGCATTGCTGTTTTAGTTTAGATCAGGGTTGTGGTTTTAAAGCCAGTCCTAGTCATCCTTTCTTACCACACGTTGGCTCACACTGCAAGCAGTCTTGGAGCACATAAACTAGATATATTTTGGACAAAGCTGAACTGTAATATGTACCTCACAAGGGTACTGATGCACTGCAGCTGCCAATAGGTGTTCTTTCTATGTGACCAGATTATTACTAGTCTTAATTAAACTCCCTTGAAATTAATATAGCGTGGATGTTGCTCCTCAACAACAACAATTTTGCCCTACAGATCTGCTGCTTTTAGTGTATGCTACTTGCAGAAGTAGTCATAGACAGGGAGTGCTCTGATCATCATTAGCAATAGTTCCTGACTGTTCTGGGCCATTCATTTGTGCAGGAGAGATGCCTCCAGCCCCCTCATCTCGCACTGATCAGATGCAGAAAAGTTCTAGTCCTGCCTTTTCCCAGTCTTGGAAGCAGGGCCCTGAGGTTGACCCCAGGCAGATGGTTGGTAGGTGCCAGCTGCAGATTTGAAACCATCGTTTTCTCCTCACCATACCAGTCTTAACAAAACTTCGTCACTCAGCAGCTGTCCTGGCAAAGTCTGTGTCTGTGGGTACTCTAATACAAGGGTCAGTACCAGCACCCACCCACGCACATAGACAGGACAACTCCTGGCCATCTTCACTGATGAAGTTGGGTAAGGCTGTTTGAGTCCGTTCTGAGTTACAGGTACTGATGGATTTCTGAATATGTAACGGGAGGGCTGGTGGGATCTCAGGAAACCTAGCAGCTGGAAGTGGGCTGCTGTCAGTGCAGACATAGGGATAACAAAATCTTGGCCACCCTTTTTCTGGATGTGGAGAGAGTGGCACATCCTTAGATCTGTCTTTGAGCTTGCACTTGAGGTGCACGTGCAGGCTGTCAGAGCCTGTGCGGGCTGCACAATGTTCCTTGCTGGAACACGGCTGCCTAGTGGCAAACGCCAGCCCAGACCTAGGCTGCAAGAAAAGCTGCTGGTTTCCTGTTGCCAGTCCACATTAACTATTGCCAAGGGAACATGGAACACTAAACCATAGGGCCAGGAAGAAATGTTGTGCACCAAGGAGCAGCACAACTATGTCTTTGCAAGGCTGTGCAGGTGGTTGCTACGCTTGGCAGCAGCTTGCTTCCACAACTGGGGAAACCCCTGCTTTAGGAGTCACTGTTACAATACCCTTCCTGATCCCATAGCGATACTTGGGTCCTATAGCTCTTAAAAGCTTTAAAATCTGCAAGATTTTAAGTGTGTTGTGTCCGGGAACACTTTCCCTTGCAAAGTTGATTAAATAAAAGCAAAAAAAAGGTTCTGTTTGAATGGCTCCTCCTTTTCTACTGCTGTTTCCCGCTTTTGTCCATTGAGAAGGGGAGGCAAAGGCCTGCATTAGTGCCTTACTTTTATTTTTTAGACACGGTTTTCCTTAGAGAATAGCACTTTTTTTTTTTCTCTCTCTAAGCAAAGACATTAACAAGGCTCACATTATATATACAAGCTTTAAAATATAACTGATTAATCTATACAGTAACTTCTTAAAAGTTACGAAAATATCAAAACTGGGGGCAAAACTCAGGGCTTTATTTCCTGCCTATGCATATTTTGGTTAAGCTGTTCTCACTGACTAGCATCATGTGATTAATAATATTCAAATGAAACTGCGATTGTTTTTCATAAAGAGATGGTAGAAAGTCTCATCTGGATTGAACAGCCAGAAGTGAGAGAGAGAAGATTAAAACTGTATGAAGTAGAAATCCATATAGAATGATAGGAATTGATCAGACACTTATTACTAGAAGCATAAACAAGAAAATGCCTCCTACAAGCACATCGATACTTGCAAATATACCAAAGCAAATATGTCAGCATATAGCAGAGAGTAAACTTTTTTTTTAATTGGAGGAATGGCAGTTGTTCAGAATACAGATTATCTTAAAGTGCAATAAAGACATTTTTCCAAGGCAAATCTAGTCTTGCATTGACAGCAGAGTTGGATTATACTGCATAATAGAAACACTGCAAAAACACTGAAGCTGGCAACATCTCGCAGCAGCTCTGGAATCATGTAATATAACTTACAATTAAATAATTAAAAAGCAACAGAACTGCATTTATATGGTGCCATATCCAAGCTGTATTCCTACTCAGGAACTTTCTGTCTTAGCTGTAATGTTGCATTTTTGTTAGGACGTCCGTATCATGCTGAGCTGCATTGTGCAGACACGCCAGCTTGGGTCAGCGTTAGCTCAGGATCTTTGCAATCTGCAGCGTGGTAGAAGGATGCTCTGTGGAGCCTGTGCTTACATGTAAGAGTGTTTTCTCTGACTCTTCAAGAGATGTCTTTATCGAGTATGCCACTGAGAAGTCTGTGTGGTGATGACTGCCCTCAACTTTCGTGATTGCAATGAATTGTTAGTTATCAATATTCTCAACAGTTAATTGCTGTTAATAATCTTGGAGTCATCTAAATCTGCATAGAAACTTATTTTCTCTGCTCCAGCAGAACATTCATCATTGGTGAGACACATTTGGGCAAGACCTCTTGAAGCTGAAAATTGCAGTATTTTTCTTTTATAGGACAGTGTCTCACTGGGAGACATTAGCAACAGAAATACTTTTCTGGGAGAAGTTTAAAAGGTAACTGTTGCTCCTCGTGTTGATATTATGTTTTTGCATTTGTCTTTTCCCCTCAATTCTATCATCACTCATAAAATGTACAGAATTAATCTTGTAAAACAACAAATTGGTATGTGAACAGAGTTGAGTGTGCAGAGAGGCATTCTGCTGTGCTAGGAGAGCTGTTCCTGAAGGACACACCAAATTGTGCATTGTGCTTGGATATAATTCTGCCATGACTAGACAGATGGGTGGCTATAAATGAAGTATCTTCCTATTCCCTCTGAGACATAAGCAGTAATGTCCTTCTTTAGATGTTCTGTCATGGCAGTGCACACAATTAGTTACAGAATATTAGTTACTCTGCTGGATGCAAATCAACATCTTTCTGTAAGTATAGTAAAGGCACAAACCTATCAAATGGTATCAAGATATCAGATTTTCACATATACTCAGCTGGTGTTAGTGATTTGGTTGCTCACCAGCAGAGTCGGGGGAGAGAGTACAACGAATGGACAGTCTTATGTTTATCTGTAATGAACCACAATGTAATGTTTTCATCTCCCTGTCCATTTAAATGCAAAAGAGCACATTTCACTTTGTAATGAGCCATATACACTGATGTGCAGCTTTACTGAACATCAGTTTCTTCCAAAGCTTCTCATCCAGATGTAATAGCTTCACATGCAGACTGTTTGACATTGTAGTTAAACACCAGTATAGATCTAAGTCAGAAGTAGAATCTTCTTTAATGTCCTTTATATTGAGAAAGGAGAAATACATCCAGCTGTTTAATTTCATACCTTAAACGCAGCAGGTATTTCAACTTGGAGGATTTGCCTGAAATTCTTTGTGACCTTAGCTACACCAACAGGTGTCTAGCTATCTCTTACGATCCTGCTGAATAGATTGCTTTAATTAAGCAATAGGTGAATTTGATTAAACACCTTGATCTGATGGGTGCATAAAAAGAAAGACCTGACCTTTGCCAAGGATCATCAATAGATCAAGGATCTGTCATTCTTTTTCTTAGACATGAAGTCTCTTTAACTTGTTTCTCTTGCAAAATACAGGTTTGAATTGGACAGTTGCTGAGCAGTGAATGCCCAGTGGATGTCTGCCACCGCAGAGAATCAGGCTGTAAACTGGGACCTGAGACCCCAGACAGTGACATAATTTTGGAAGCATGGAAGGCCTTCTCCAGCTTCTGCAAAATACTTACTTTTCTCAGTCACTGTGCAAATGTAGCAATTCTGTTCACACTGCCTCTGCTGTGAGCTATGTTGTGGAAAGATCTCTGTCATTCATGTGGTTGCATCAGTTCTGTCTTGAGCAGTTAGTCATCTGACATTTCTTAAACACTCGGGATAAAATTAATAACCCTCTGGAGGAGCCTCTATTGATTATAAGGTTGCACAGGGATGACCAGCTAGACTTAGGTGTCTAAAAGCTTGTTATGTAAATTAGTGTACAATAAGCTTACCCTGAAATAAAGCAAAACCTTTTAACAATTGCATCTGGTGCCTTCATGACCTACTTTCTGTTAGCATTTCACTCAGCTAGTTGTTTTAAAGTTTGGGCATGTTTTACGGAAGGGCTAAGTCACCAGCTATTCCAGCAATTTTTAAATAATAATACAAATTCACAACTTTATTTTTTTATATACATTGCATCCAGACAGTACCCATACTGATAAACAGAGCTTCCCCTCAGTTACTCCCAAATAACATTACTCAGTTACTCCCAAATAACATTACTCCCAGATAACAGTACGCTTTATTTTAAGCTTTCTCTTGATATGTGATCAAGCACCACAGATTTGCATCCCAATCTTACAATTTATCACACATTCAGCCCTTAGAGAAGGCAGACAATATTACAGTTAACAATCCACTTTCCTCCTTTCCTTTTCCTTAAGCAGTAGCTGACAAGTCTTCCTGATGGTCCTGTAAAAGTAGGAGAGAGAAAACACATGCATAGTATTTAAAATGAAAAGGCCTTTGATAAAATCAGTGTTCAGAATGATATACCAGGAATGATGCCGAGTGTTGGCCCAATATTTCTAGAAAGTCAGAGACCTCATCTCTTTATCTAAGTCACATAGAGAGCTTTTGCAGCAATGTGAGCCAATTTTAAGACACTTTGGGGAGTCTGAGAGTGGATTAAGGAGTTCATGTAGATATCCCTAATACGCTCTCTTGTCACAGTTGGAAATATTTGATTGTGTTACCTGTAGACTGCAGAGTGACTATGTTTTTCAAGTGTTTTTTTCCATCATGTACTACCAAGTCTCTTGGAGTTTTTATTTTTTACCTCTCTTACCTTTCTTACCTTTGCTGTACACTTACATTTGTCTTGGAAGAATTTACTGTTCTGCGAGTTGTTAAAAGAGAAGTAGCAGTGTCTTCTGGACCACAATTGTTCCCTTTAAAAATGAATTACTTGTTCTGCTTCTTGTTCTACAGTGTTTTTGGTTGTCCAGTTGAGGAACTATTGAAGGTTAAGGTTTTAGCGTTACCCTACATGAGCTCATGCCTGTGACATTATTGTGCATCCTATCCCAACACTGCAAAATTTCTAACCATCTGGTTTCTCTGAGATTCCTCAATCAAAAGAATTCTTGAAAGGGGATATAGGTTATCCTGCCCCAAACTTTTTTCAACATAGATAACATTGAAAGCAATTTAGCAACTTAAGCATTGCCATCATCTTGTTTTGGGTTTTCTTCTCTGGCAAACAAATGAGCACAAAGCAAAAAAAAAAAAAAAAAAAAAAAAAAACCCAAAACCTAAAAACCAGATTTTTATTGTAAAGGTACATGCCTCCTCATGTCCTTTTTTTATTCCTGTGCTGCCTTCTCTAGTACATTTGTCCAGCTCTAGAAAGGTCTCAAAAGCAGAAAGGCTAAGACACTAAGAGAAAGAGTTCTCTTCAGATATGGACTTTCTCTGCTGATAACAGAAGTGGTTTCTCACTTCATCTGTGTGGAAATTATTGTAATAATGGCAAACCCAAATATTTTCTAATAAGATTAGAAGCCTCTTCATTTCTGTAAGGATCCATGGGTCTATCCATTCTGTACAGCCTCAATGTTCATTTTGTGGGTGGCAAGTCAACATGAATTACTACTTTGAAAGAAATTATGTTTATTTCCATTCAGTTTAAAGACTGTTAAATAGTCTCACACAATTTGTAAATATATTACTTCTAGGGTAGTTATGGTTGTGCATTATTATGTCTAGGTGTAGTAACCTGGCTAAAAGTAGCAAGCCATCCTACAATTCTTTGTTTAATTCTTTAAATGCATGTAGGCTAGTGGTGGGTATACCAAGCTGAATTTGTCAGTACCACCTTTCATTTAGTTCTCTCACTTGACAGCAGCTTCTTTCTCTTGCTTGGGCTTTGATCAACCCAAATTAACTACTTACATCAAAGCATGCAGTACAAGGATTTTACCAGATCTGCATAGTGTTGGACAGTTTTTGAAGTTAGCCCTGTACCCCAGAGGTCTAACGTATCTGGACTGCTATGAACCCTACTTCCCATTCCCTACAACTATTCACTGTGGCTGTGATTCAAAGAGAACTGTTCTTCTGGAGAAAAAAGAAAAAAAGATTTCTTTTTAGTTGATACAGTCTTAACGCTCTTCCTTTGAGCTTCAGTATATTATGAATAGAATAGAATATATAGAAAGGGTAGAGCATATATTCCTCATGCAATCTATTCAGGTATTATGGCAAGCTCAATTTCATATCCAGAGGGCTGACTTATATCTGGTTTATGAAATGTGATTTCTGAGCTTTTAAGTTCAAGTTACAGGTCACTTCCTTTAGCAAATTCTGAAAAAGTTTACCTAGCATCGCCTGTTTCATGGACTTTTTAGATTATGGCAAGCAGGCCACTGGTCACTTACCAGTTCATCTGATGATCTTGTACTGAAGCCTTTGATAGCTGCTAATCCAACAAGGGTTTAATATCTTCTTTAAAGTTACCTCCTCATTTTGCAGAATCCACCAGATGCTGCTTTGATCCTGTTCTGCACCTATTGTCTTTCAGTCTTATTCAAAATTACTGTGTCTGTTTTAGAGTTAGAGAAGCATTCCCACATCTGTTCTTTTGTGATTCATCAGAAAAACCTGCTCACAATTTTATCTTCTTAAAAATAAATTCCATATCTGACACCAGCATTTCCCACTCCTGATGTGATGTTAGTGAGTGATTAGAGTCCTGAGGATCTTTTGTGTGATCCTCTACAATGAGGTTGAATGTCTCCTTGTGCACTCTTTGTAAAATAAATAGGGCTGTGTCAAAGTACTATTCCTGAAGCACAGTATGGGAAGGGAATGGGCTTTCATTCAGATTCAGTTATTTTGCCTGGCTTCTTTGTTGCCTGCTGTCTCTGCTTCTCTCTCTTTTTTTAATCACTCTGCCTCAGAGATATGCAAGGCTTTGTGGAACGGGAGCTGGTGAAACACCATGCCCATGTGTATGTCTTGCATATACCCCTGTGTTAGGCAGTGACCTCTGTTTATTCAGTGTTGGAACTCGTTTCAGCAATCTTTTCCTCCTGTAAAGTTGTTAAAAACAGAGCATCAGCAACAGCCTCAAGTGTCAAGGTCATTTAACCAAATCACAACCTAGTAATACTTGCTAGGAGTCTTGTTGCCAAAATAACTGGAAATGCTTTACACATTTTGTAATGATTGTTTGCCCTCAACTTCTGCTTAGTCTTAGATGATGTTTGTTTTAAAGTAAGAGGGATGATAGGGCAGAATATAGTAAACACCTGCATTCAAAGCTGTGTCAGACAAACATTGCTGCTGTTTTTATTTTGTCGTTTACTCTTGCTAATTAACAACCATGAAGAAAAAGATCATTTCATAAGCCTATATGTAATTCATGTTTTGTGGTGAATCACTTGCTGAAATAGAAGAAGAAGGAAGTTGAAGAGGACATCTGAGAAACTGTATGAGAAAGCTCACTTGCTGAGCAGAAATTCCTGGATCCAAAATAGGATGGCTCTCATCTATCTACATAGAAAATAGAAATAGATGCATACCTCCAGACGGTGACCCGCTAAAGATCTAATTGCTGTCTGAAAAGCAGTCTTCCTCCTTGTTGACGATGGTGGAAGTTGTCCTGACTACCTTTTTACTAACACTTCGCCTAGGTTGTATGACTCTCCATTGCTCCCCAGGTACAGATGTAGCTGTTGAAGTAGAATGGTTTCCATAAATTTGAAGGGATATTGTATTTTAAAACAGATGAATATATGAAAGATTTCAGTTACAGTCTAGAACTAAAGACCTGCCAGCTATATTTACATATTAATCTTTTTACTTTGATCTGATGACAAAATACACCCATTTCCTCTTTATAACTGAACTTCTATTTTTGCTGCTAGACTGTTTTATTTTAGCTGTATTCCCCATATTTTTGTAGAAACCACTTAAATTAAGGAATTGTTTTAATCAGTTTGAGTATTGGAACAAAATAAAATGCAATGACTAAAATCTAAACTATACAATAAATATAGATTCTGTCTTTAATAGATAACATAAGGTATAAATTTATATAGAGTTAGGATAAAATTTCACAGAATAAATTTCTGTCTCCTAATACCCAATCTGGATAATTTGGAAATAGAAAGGAGATTGTAAGTCATATAAAGTTTTCTGTATCTGTAGGCAATCTATATATCTTGAAAGCAGAACAAGAAAGGAAACAATTTTCTCACTCTTAAGATACCTCTGGTATTTCAGAGCTTCTGTCAGCACTGTGCTGGAATAAAACCAGTAGCTTTTGAAATGAGCAAAAGAGAATAGAGTTGGAGCTGTAAGTTTGAATCAGGTAGAAGAGAAGTGTGAACCTCTCTCAAACACTGCATGTGAGTATTTTGACTGCCTGTCTATTGGATGTTGAAAGATGGGGCTTGTATGTGCTTCCTTTCGCAGAAGTTGACCAGAAATTTCATCACTGCTAGAATCAGCCAGACGTTTCTCTGGAAAGTTTTAGGTCTGCAAACCAAATGAGAAATGATTTTTTCCAGAGAATTCCAACTGCTTCAATCTGTAATAGTTTCCTTTGAAATACCAATCTAACTCATCGTAGGGGGGGGGAAAAAAAAAAAAAAAAGGATATCCATGCTTTTATCTTCTGCTGCTTTTAGAGAAGCAAAAGGTGAAGAATTTTAAATATCAGTTTCACATAGTTTGGAAAGAAACACAAAACAAGAGCTTCTTTTTCAAATTCCCTTTTGTAACTGCTTCTCAGTTTTTCACTATGTTTTTAGCCAGTTGTTCTGTTTCCATGGAGCTGTACAAGTTAGTAGACATCTGGGTGATGAAACAGGAAAAAAAGCACAAAACTAGGGTACGTACCTTACCTGACATTTTCATAAAGAAAACACTGCATTTTCTTTCGCTATCAGGAATGTAAAAGTGGGCACATTTTAAGTGTTTCGAAAGTTTCAGTTACTCTTCAAGCAGAAGTATCATTACTGGAGCACTTCAGCAGAGCTCTTTTCTCACTGTTAAATTGTAAGTGCTCAGCAGATTATGGCAGCTGCAGCAGGATTTAGGTTTCATCCCTTCTGTTGTTGAGAGCAAAATAATTTCCCTTTCAGTAAAAATAGCTTTAGCAATACTTCTGTAAATTTGTGGGGCTTTTATCATCTTATTGTGCCTGAGGTCACTATTTGTAACACAAGATTTCCCGTGTTGTACAGGCATATTGTGGCATGATCGCAGTGCACTTGTGAAATGATTCATCAATCAATCAATCACTCTCTATATACCTCTAAAATGACTCATCAGTTAATCAGTCTGCTAATTTAATTGCTACTTGCCCCTTGCCAGGTCGGCAAAGATGCCATTGTGGTCCCCATAAATTAAAAATAGTACTGTGCTAATGTAATAGCAGTTGCAATTAATTATTCATAAATTCTTATTTATGTGATTATTCTTCTGACTGTGATGTAAATGATATTTAAACTCTAGGCTCTATTTTAGGAAAACTTAACGGCAAAGTAAGCTCTGCCATTTAAAATGAGGTGAATTGAATCTCTCAAGAATAAAAGGAGAAAATAAAAGGAACTGTGATCCACATCCTATTCTTTTCTTCAGGTCCATGGTCCATTATCTAGTGAAAAGGTTAATAATTTGCCTCTAGGATAACAAGCTTCAGATTGTTCTGCTTTAAAAATGCATTTGTTATCTTCTCAAGTGCTAGAAACTACCTAGATGGCTTTTATGTCCTTATAACCCTCAAATAATACTGAGAAATACACAATTCAGCAAGCAAAAAGGTGGGAGTTTTACCCACTAAAAGTAATATAGGACAGAAATAGCTAACTAGGGTTGACAAAATAACATTTGCTGTCCATGGGTTTCTATACTTCGCAGTAATTTTCTGCTGATTCTTGTAGCAGTATCTCTTGCAACAGGATAGGTGATGGGATTCTCCTTCCACACATTTACCCATAGAGAGAAATTTTGGATATTCTGGAAAGAAAGTTTTGGATATTTCATTGAAAACACATAAGTAAGGAAGGGACATATTACGTCTGTGCAGTTCTGGGGCTTGGGGTAAGTACCATCTGGCACTCTGGAAGGTACCAGAGTTATTCAGTGTGAAAAACTGATCGGGATCCTTCAGCTCTGTGGAAAGTGCTGATCATTTCTTGAGCAGCATTAAGATTTAGTGCAGGGCTTTTTTCTTGACCCTCAATGCCCAAGCTGTTGTACAGCTGTCTTCCATTTCTCTTCTTTTCTTTTACATGCTATTCCTCAAGGAAAACTGCTAGAATCTCTACCTAAAAATGTTAAGTGTCAGCTGCTCAAAGTGGTGCATTATACTTGTAGGCACTTGTTTGGTCTCCCTGGTTTCTGAAGAATCGTATCAGAAATCCTGGTGGGCAGAAAGCACAAAGTGCTTCAGAAGAATTGTTGACATAATAGAAGTAACACAGAAAAGTGGCCATGAGATACAGTAGCCCTAAAGGCAGCTGAACAAAGGAAGGCTGCGGAAGATTTTCAGCTGCCGGGAAGGCTCATAGGAAGCCGCTGTAGTGGCAGCACAGTATCTACAGAATCTTCAGCTAACTTCTGCAGTGCTTTGGAAAGTGTTTTCTTAGGAAAGGGAGGGATTCAGCTTCTAAGGCAGGAGTGAGCTGCCTCTTTTCATTATTCATCACGAGGTGTTAGTGCTGTTCCACAGCTAGGAGCAGCGGTTCTCAGCGAAAGCGAAGGAGGCCATTGCATCAAGGAGCAGTCAAGTACATTATGTGTATTGCCCATGCCAGAAAATGAGGCTGCTGCTGTTACTACCCCCAAAATTTCAGGATGCAGGGCAGGGGGAGGGAGGGCCAGCTACAGGTACAAAAAAGAGTAGAGGCAGCACACCTCAGAAGTAGCAGCCACCTCTCCATGCAGATGCAGCAGGTGAAGCAAGTGTGGTTGCCCAGGCATCTCCCCCAGTGTCTGTGGCCCCACCAAAGCAGCCCCACCGAAGTGACCCTCCATTCTCTGGGTAAGAAAATTTAGTTTTAGTTTTGCCACCTCTGTTTAGGTGACTCTGTCCTCAGCATTTTCACTATATTCAGATCAATGAAGACTATATAATCTGAACCCAAGCTATACGATTTTTCTAAAAGCTGGCAAATATTCTAACCAATATAAAAATACAGAATTTCTTCTTGGGGGAATCACCAGACCTAGATGGGTAAATAATTTTTGTGAGGAATCTGCAAAATCATATTTATTTCTGCTGCTTTGGGATGCCATGGTAAATATATGCTGTTTATGAAAGAAAATGAGTAATATAACTATATAATCGAAGAATAGTTTTTCTCTTTTTGATTAAAAACAATACTTCATTTGTCCTGCACTGCCCCAAAGTGCAATTGCAGGCACTTCACAAAGTCTTTTTTGGATCAGATCCCTTCCCATCAGCAACATGAGAACTGTGGGGTTTGGCGTTTTTTCCTTATAACTGTTAAAAAGGAGATGAACTCTTTTCCCCAGTTGCAAATAAAGGGGGGAAAATGAGGGATATAATGTAATTACCAGCACTGGAATCTCACCAGGATGCTGGACCTTATTTCCCTGAATTTCTCAAAAAAGTGCCATGAGACCCTCTATAATTATAAGCAATCAGGACCACAGTTCCATATCTGACATGAAACGCTGCCTCCAGCAACTTAGAGCATCAGACTGGGACGTTTGTTCAGCACTGACTCAAAAAGGCCATCTAATGAGTCACAGTCATGTTTTCTGTCTTCTTTTAATTTTGCTATGTACCTATAGCTTGCCACAATATCTTAATAGCCAACATCTGTACATTTTACAACACTCTGCTCCACAGACAGCAAAATAAGATCAGCCAGTGCGTATAATCCAGTCTATATTCCTTAACACTACTTTGTAAGAAAAGTGTGTGAAAAATGTAGGATGATATTTTTCTTTGTTTGATGTGATCTTAAGTGATAGAAAGTAAGATGATAGTAGTATTTTAATTGCAGGAAGTTTTTAAAACTTTCATGTATGCTAAATATGAATTCAGTAGCAAAGAACTGGAAATTAGAAAGGAGTGTCCCATCGTACTATCTTGGCTATAATATATTGTCACAGACTCTCTTTTGCAGCTCACTGAGAAAAGGTATATCCAGGCACCAGTTTACATAACAAACCTAATCAAGATCTACCAAAGAGATATAGAGCAATCAAAAGTTGCTTAATATGAAATTTGATTTTCCTCATAATGTTCAGCAAATTAAACCCTGTTTCTCCTGTGCAAAAAGGATTCACTGGTAGTTTCCATGAAGAAAGCAATAAACCTATAAAAAAGTACAAGTGAAAAAGGAATTGATTGAGCTTGCTCCTATAAAATTATTTCTACAACATACATCCAATAGTTGACAAAGATAGAATAAATGGATTGTGGTTTGTGTGCCAGTTTAATGAGATAAATAAGTCTGTAAAGTCCTTGATGTGAGGAGCCAAGGTGGAAGGAAGGACGTGTGTATGAGAATGTTTCCACCTCAAATTATGATCAGCTCTAGTATTTTACTGTAAGAAAGGAGAATTGGGAATAAAATAGTGAATGTATATAAAACGTCTGTATTCACATACTACCTAATTAGAAAAAAACAAGTTCTGAGATAGAACATGTATTTATTTTTTAATTTATCCCATTCTCGTTTATTTGTTGAGGATATGGTAAAATCAGTGATCTGCTCACGTTAATGAAATCATCAACAGCATGATGATTTCATCAACATGAAATCAAAATCAACAGCAGCACCAGTTAATGAAATCATTTTGGAAATTACTTATAAAATGATGTCTGATTTCTCAGGTTGTTTCCAGTTGTAGAAATCATGCTTCTTACTCATTCTTTTTCTAAAATTTCTGTCACGGTGTTAACTTTATCAAATAGAAAAATCCTAACTAGTGGACAGCTGGAGAGAGGGAGGTGGGCTCAAAATATATTGCAGAAAATTTTTGTATTATCACTGTTCGAAGGAAGATCGTGTATAAGGAGGTGTCTTTGTTCAAATGAGGAAGCTGTAATAATTTTAAACCTCAGTTTCTTCAATCTCAGCCACCACTGACTTTAGTTTAAGCCTGGCTTATCTTTGCTTTAGAATTAGGCAGTTCCTAAGTGTAAGACAACAGCATTATAAGGTTGTATAAGAAGCATTTGATACAGCAGTTATCCCACTTTTGGTAAACTGGTTTAAGTCAGTGGATGTAAGAATATTATTGTACCCCATGAGAAGGTCAGAGGCTGTGTAGTTGCCTTGAAGAATTCATTTATTTTGTTTTTTTAACGCTCAGTGTGGTGAGAGTCCTTGTGAAGTGATCTTGAAGTGCAGTGGACATTGGGATGCTTAAAAACTGGTCACATAATCTTCGACTTCAGCATTCAGGAGGCTCAGGCCCCCAGCTTGGTTACACCAAAAACACCAGGAAGCCCTTGCTAACTTTAAAGAAGCTTGCATGTGTGAAAATGGGACAGAATAAGGCTTATGTTTCATCTGAACGTAAGTTATTTTAGACAGAAATTCATCAGTAGCAATCCAGGCAATTTCTGATCTGTTTGTATCGAGTAAATTTAGATTATATTCCTCTTTGTGGAGCTGTCAAGCTGAAAGCAGGTCAAGACAGATGTATTCACAGATGTGATTCTCAAATTTTCAGATTTATGTAGGTGGCCTCCTATGAGGGAGACCAAACTTTAACAAGCTAATAACAGATGAACAGGAAAGGTGGCATTCGACAGAAATGCAATTAGGTATTGTGCAAAAATTTTAATACTCTGGAAAAAAAACTCTACAGAATGATGTTACAGAGAGTGAAGTGCTTTGGTATTCTTATTTGAACTAAGGATATTATTACTACTTTATTCCATTGCTCAACTTTTAAACAAACAAACTGTAACCCAGCTCTAGAGCATTACCACTGTTACGCTGTAGGGAATGATTTAAGTAAAATAACAGTGTATTAGTTTGGTAATTGTTAGTGATTAAGTTGTAGTTGTGAGATATTACTTCACTGGACAAGCAAAAGAAAAGGGCAAGTAATGAAAGGCATGCTTTTACTGGGAGGACCCACCTCCTCATTTAGTCAGTCAAGTGTTGTTATCCTTTTATTACCCTGTAATTTGAGGGCAAGTTCAGTGAACAACTGTGGAGGCCATTAGGAGCTGTCCTGGAGAATTTATTTGCCTTTGAATGGAAGGTGGAAGCAGTACAGCAGAGACTATGCTCCTTCAAAGTGGATAATTCTCCTTTTGCAAGCTTTTTAATACTATGTTTATTGTTCCCTAGTATGTCTCCCTAGACTGTTCTTTGTTGCCTTTGCTGCTCTTGTCAGGAATAAAATTTATAGTAGTATGGCCCAGGAGAACCAATCTTGTTTTGTGTAGTGACTATACTAATAGTCTACAGTGAAACTTACTGGAAACTTGCAGAAAGCATACTAAAAATCCACGCCTCTGCAGAAACTAAAGGTCTGGTGACATTTTTTTCTTCACTGCTATAAAATACAGGTAGTTATGGGAAAACGCTCTCTTACAGCAATGTAACTCCAGAACTCAAAGTCTGTAGAAGCAAATGCACTGAAGTCAATTATATTGTTGCAGATATATCACAGTTTAACAGTACCAGCAACTGACTTTCTGTGAAAGTAGTTGTTATTCTTGTGTTCCCTGAAATGTATTAGACATCTTGAACACAAGAGAAAAATCTGGTCTTTGCTTTAAATAATGTATTATCTGAATTTTAAAAGACATAAGAAGATATGCTAATTTATAGAAGAAAAATAGAGTGACAGAAATAAGTTCATCCAGTTGCTCATGTACAACACATATATCTGCAAGAGCCTGTACTACTTAAGAGGTAGAAGATGAACAGCTCTGCCTCATCCTCCTTTAACAATGAGAAACTGTATTAAAGACTGTGTTTTGGGGGTAAGGATGGGTGAGAAGGAGATTCTTCTTAAAAAAAATACCATACTGTGTATATTAGACATGGAAGACATTTGTAAGTAAAGATACAATTTCCAAAATTCATGTCACTAATACTTTATGTAGCTCACCTATCCTGTGTACGTGCAGTGTTACTGGAGAGCTGTATCAGGAACATATTTTATTTGTTCTAACTGAAATTAATCCTTGAGATTTGAGCCGCTTTGTAGCTATGCGAGTTCCTAAACAGGGTTCCTCTTGCAAGAGTCTCAGAGGGAGAAAATTAAAAAATAAAAATGAATCTGAAAATATCTGAAAATACCATTTTCAGATACAAAATCAGGTAGTGACTTCCAAGTCATTAACTTCATGGTCATCTAGGGCTAAGTTTGAGTTCTGTGTATTTCTCTTCCCCAGTTAAGGTTGCTGTGGTTACCTCTCAGTGTTCAAAATTTATGGGCTCTCATTGCATTGATACCTTTTATTCAAGTACATAGAAATTTGACAGTTGGAGTGCATACATGTAGGCTGATTTATACCAACTGATTTACCCATTGTTGTTAATAGTTTATCAAAGGGGAATTTTAAAATGGACGTCTATGCAGTCACTGTCAGACTTATTCTCTAAAGTTAAAGCTTGTTTTGTTTTCTTGAAAAGTACGGTGTTCTTGAAATATTAGTGAGTGAATCAAAATTCTCTAAAAACTGTAGCTAAATTATGTTCAGTCATTCATTTGAAAAAATACTTAGTTATACAAATAATGCCTGTTCACAGAAATATTTCCTGAACAGTAATTATAGGATGAACTCTTAATAATGTTTATATATCAAATCTTCCAGTCCAGACAGAAGAACACAGTTCCAAGTACATTATTAATTGGTCAGCTGCATCCAATCAATTACAAAGATTCTGGCACTAATTATTTTTTCCTCCTAGTAACTTTATTCAGAAAAAAATGATCAACGTGAACTTTTCAATTGGATATTTCCACCAAGCTTGGACTGCTTCCTTGTATAAATACCTAAACATTATTTAAAATATCCCTTTCAACCAGTGGTTTTTAAGGCATACATTTCCTTTCTGCTTTCCTTTCCTTCCTCCTTTAAGCTACAGGATTTTAAGCAGTTTCTAGAGGCACTGGCAGAGGTTTCTTGTGATGTTATTGATAGTTTAAAGGACAGTTTATGGAATAGCAATATTAGTTATTGTACAAGTACAGCCTAGGAGAGGAAGAAGGCTGGGACAAAGTTGAAGATATTAGATGTTTCAAAATCAATATTAATGCTTTTCAGAAGGACAAGCAATGGTCATTTGATAACCACCAGTTCTTGTTGGAAAGGTATTTTTTAAAATTCTATCCTAAATTTCTGTAGCTAGCAGCTGTGAAAATGTAGCAATGTAGCTGTTAGCCTGTGTGTTTAGTTCTGGTGGACAGCAGTTCCTCAGTGTGCAGTGCCCCTTGCCTAGTGGTAAAGGATTTAACCAGTAGTGGGAAAATAAAAGAAAAACCTCTAACCATGCAGACGAGCATTGTCTGACACTCCCAAGTCATCATGAGTTTGAGATTACCTTTTGCCTACTCATTTATTCAGCTGTAGTGTAGGTGCAGGCTACGTCTACAACACTAAATGCACCAGTCCTCAAGTGCTGCCTGACTCCTCAGCCAACTGATGGGGCCCTGGGCTGTGTGGTGTCCTTAGAGCTTTGTCTAGTGCCAGCACGATCCTAAAATATTGCTTACTTTTTTGTCTTACATGGCAACCCTTTTGTTCCCCATGCAGCTGTTCCCCAAGGGACATCCAGTTGCTCGTGTATTACTGCCCAGTGCGCTATAGCAGGAGGGTACCAAATCCCTCCTAGAGACACAGAGTTGCCTTCATGGTTCATACCTTTTTAAACAAAAGATGTTAATTGCTGAGTTGCTGGATTAATAGTCAGAATAATTACTAAATGTTGGAAAGTATGGACAGTTTTTCAGTGAATGGTATCTAATCATTTCTGGAAGTGTCAGAGTAATAAAGGTGTAACGTTTGTTCCTGTCCTTACTAAAAATTCATAAGCAATTCAGTATTGGACCTCAAGTACTTGTATTCATTTTTATATTTTCTGGTTTGGATGCTACCCCAAGGGGTACTTTACATGTATTCAGTCCCATCTCATGTGATTAAGAGCACCAAGGAAATTGCATTTCCTCAGTAACAATATGAGCAATACACATTTACAGAACTGCTGGCACACCAAACATACACTTACCTATTCAACTAGTTCCTGCTAGCTTCGGTGAAAAAGAAGTCTTTGGATGTGTTGGCACTGTCAAATAAATCAGCTGCTTCTTCGCGAAGTGGTAGATGTGTTACTTAATTCCCAGGCTCTCAGGTGAAGCAAACCAGAATGTTTCTCCCCTCCAAGGTGAACTCGGCAGCACTTCAGGAGGTGCTTCCTTCTGAGGACAAACAGCCCTCAGACAGGACCACACTGGGTTCGGATCCTTCTGCCCTACATAGTCCTCTGCGCTATCCCAACAGGCCTTGTACTTTCAAACACACCATATGCTCTGATGCCGTATCCTTCGTTCCCTTAGCAGCGTGCGATGCACACACACCAGGCTGCTCTGACAGATTGCGTGGCAGCCTTCCTATTATTTCAGGTATTAGAACTGAAACAACTTAAAAATAAAATTATTTTATCTAACGGCCTCAAATACACCACGTGAGGTAATGGGGCTAGTCTGTGGGGCACTAAACTGCCAGTCCCACCTAAAGGGAGTGAATTCACTACATGGCCTGGGGCCCAGGAATGATTACCAGTATAGACATAGCTTGGGCTGTCCTTAGCTGGCAGATGTGACTAATCTGTCTGCTGCAGGATATTTACTTACACAGCTTAGCTAGGTTAGTAGAATGATGTGAGTAAGCATATTGTGTCAGAGATGGAATAATATCCTTTCACAGTGGCTTCTTCAGCTCTGCACATTCCCAGGTAGATGGCTGGTATCAGAAAGTGAGGCACCTTGTTAGACCCGCTTACCTCCTTTATACCAGTGTGCAGAAGTAGGACTTGCAAGCAAGCCCTGAAAGAATAGCTACTTTTAAGACGTGCTCACACATTATGCCTTTAAATTGCCTGATTTTCAAGGAATGAGTTGCTTTTGCATGTCCACAGGGCATACCAGTGTCACTTTATGGTGCATCATTGCTTCGTAGTGCACACAGAGGGAAAACCACTCATTAAAAAGATGAACAGTGCCTGCTTTTCAATGCCTATTACTATCAAGACATGTCTGAAATATGCAACACACATTCTTAATGGGTACTGACAAAGTACTTTTAAGCACATTGATGTTTTAAATGTATATTTAGACTAATGAACAAGATGTAACTGAAGATTAACCTTTTGAGTCTATCAAATCAGTGGGAAAGCCTCCCCCACTCCTGAATCGACTGTTTTCTTCCTTTGTGTTTTTGATCCTTTCAGTGATACTTTAAGAAGCTCGTTCAACTCTCCTTGGAGCATCCCTGATCGTATAGTGAAACAGTGGTAATTCAACGGGGTAAAAATCCTGCATAGGAATAACATGAAGGACATAGCACACTCAGGATTATTGAAAGTATAATTTTGACCTCAGCAGTGACTTTGCAAAAATGGCACTGCAGAGTTACATATTTAATGTGTCTCCCAGATTTTTTAAGCTAAAACTCGCTCAGTTGGAGAATGAAATGGTGTTGCTCTTCCTGACCTGACATCCCTTCTGACTCAGCCTCTGGCAGAGCTCTGTCTGGCACAAGCAACCCTAGCAGCAAGGGTGCTTCTGCTGATCCCCAGCCATACATGTATAACCTTCTCCTATGGGATTTTCTTCTGCAATGCCCATAAACGCCCACTGAAAGGTTGTGGCCATGTGTTTGCTACATTTGATGGATGGGCATGAGAACGGTGGAGGTTAGTCATGCTCGCATAGTGCTAGCAGGCACAGTGAACGTGTAGACTGAAGGGCAGCCTCAAGGTGATACTGATGGCAACACGTGAAGTGAGCAATCTGTCTGGGATAGTTTCCTTCTGTCTAGGTCAGACTGAGGGCACAATCTGGTCTGTCCTGGCATGCCACCCACATGCATCCGTTCAGATGGTGAAGGAAACACAGCTTTGATTACTTGACAGTAAAAACAGGAAGAGGTGGGTATATTCCTGTTCAATCTAAAGTACTGGCTGCTGTAGCAGTCTGTGCAAGAGCTGAGTTTAAATGTAATTTTCTTATCTAAAACCAGTTTGGGGAAAGACTATTCTAGCTCTCTGATTTCTTTCCCTTGTTGTTGAATGCTCAACTGTTTCTGCTAGTTGCTGTATCCCACCTTTGGATACAGTTTAGACTTTTCCTTACTGCTACCTGCAGATGGTATTTATAATGCATATTATGATGTGACTTATAGGCAAGAGGTTCTACATCGTAGGATCTATTGCTGTAAAGGCAGGATCCCCCACCGACAGATAAAAAGGTGGGAGACTCCCTAGATTAAAAGTGGTATTGGAGTGCAAAATGCCTGGAGATAATCCTTGAAAAGATTTGACTTAGTTTACTTACCTTTCTACTCTATTTACTGTCATAGTAGCAATTTTCATCACACCTAGGTTTAGGGAAGTGCTTGATGCTCCTAAGCTAGCAGGTTATTTGCCCTAGGCCTCCTTAATAATAGCTGAGAGAGACAGGCATTTCCAGCAGATAGATCAGCCATCGGAGGTCTTCATGCTTAGAATGTAAACCTTGAATCTTGTATTTTCTTGTATTTTCTTTGTGATAGTGCAGAAAAGAATTGTTTTAGAATAGGAATATTGTAAAATGTGTTCCCCAAATACTTTAATATTAAGACTCATGGTGCTACGTCTTCTTTGTATGCTTGAATTCTCGAAGAGATGGGAATTTGAGTCTGCTGACCTAGCTGTATCCCTCCAAATATTAGTAAAATAATTCATAATATATGAATAGCTGCTTAAACAGTGGGTGTTTTTATATTTAATGAGATAATAAAAATATTCGTATAAATACACAAACTCACATATATCCATATATGTGAAGTTCTTACCAAGTCTTTTTAACAAAGTATAGGTACAATAGGGGCTTAAGTAGCATTGTATACACCAGATGTTTGCAACTTATATTTTGTAATATTAGTGTTTATTTTCGAAAAAGATTCCCACACCCAATGCATTAATGAACAGTTTTCCTTTATATAAATGTAGTAAGAAAAAACTGTTCATGCCTGCTGGTAATGTCTGGGTTTGCAAGCTTTCCAGATTTTAGCTGAATGTTTTGTTTGTGACAGCTTGATCTCCTAAGTGGGCCATTCTGTGCAGATTGTTTCTCTGCACCTGAAACTATCTTGCTTTTCTTGTACTGATTTTCTACTTAGTTTACTGTTGTTCTTCAAAATACATATAGTTCCCTAAGACCATAGGATCCAAAAAACTAGAATTAGGAGCAAGGATCTGCTTTTTGGTTGACTCACGTTTAACAGTTTCCATATGACTGGCATGTGCCCTTCTGGCACATTCATTGCTCCAGTTAAACGCAGTGTGAATGTTTAATATAACCTTCATCTAAAGCACTTCATAAAAAATGTGCTTTTCTTTATAAACTGCTGAATAGAAAAAGTCTTGATTCTGACCTCATTTGACCTTACACTCTTTAGATAAATAAGAACCAAAATAAGCTATTCTAAAAAGAAAAGGGCCACAGTGAACATACAGAATTCATTGCTATAAAATCCCTTTGTAAACAGTATCCTGAAAAACTCATTAATAAGTTAAAATTTGGAAAGCAGGACAATATGAAATTTGTATCTTTCAGTTTCTTGTGTAAAACATTTCTGAAAAATTGTTGGAATCTGAAGTTCTGCTGAAGAGATCTTGTGTTGCATGCTAAATAATCATATTATACACAACTACCTTTTAATTCCACAAAATATGTCTCCATTTCTTTTGAGCTTATACACATTGTTTACTGATACACTTATTTGCAAGTCTAGATAAATGTCTTAAATCAAAGTAGAAGTCATGCATTTTTTACTAATACAAATGGTCATTTATTTTACCAGAAACTGATGTTTCCCATTCAGTCTCCTAACTCATACAAATCTGTGTGAAGTTATTTACAGCCTTCCATACTTCATTAACTGAAATGATCACCTGCAGACTTCAAATATTTAGTCAACTTTCTCTTCCGAAACGCTAATAGATATACTTAATGCATTGATATTGACGGTCTGTGTTTCAGAAGAGCACTCTTTTATCATTTTTCTGGAGTTACTGTACCACAGGAGTTTTAATTTTATTTATTTCTTTAATGAGTAAGCTTGTCACCTGCTTGTAGTTTTTAGGATTTTTTTTTCCTGTTAGGCCATATTTTTTCTGCATCCTTTTTTAAAAAGGCACGCTCTATTATTGGCTGTAGTCTGCACTACTCTATATCCTGGCTGCTGCTAAGGAAAAAGCATTTGATTTTTGCCCCTTGCTGAATACGTGGACAAAAAAGATTTTCAAGGAAACAGGGCAGCTAACGTGTGATATTTGCACAAGTCAAGAACTGTTTTGTTTGTTTGTTTCTTTTTGTAACCGTAAGGGCTTAACCTTACTGTAAGGACTACTCTAATTTGGCCCTATGTCCTGCTTCAGGGAACTATGGGCAGTTGTCCTTTATGGTAATATTTCTCTTACATTCTTTCCATGATTTGTAGCTTTATGGCATAACTGAGTCTACAGTGAATATACTTTTATCAGAGCTACCTAGGTATCTCATTTGTGCTCAGTGATTTGCTGCACTTAGGATTTTCTCTAGAGATTTGAATTTCTAAGGAGCTGTTCCTGAGAAATGTCTTTATGATGGTTACTCCTGTGTTTAAGACTGACAGGAAAATAAAAAGCACCACTGTGCTTGTTAACCATCTTTTTTGGTTCTTTACTTGGCTTGAACTTACTGTATTTTCCTGAATGTATTTCAAAAATACATATTTTGCCATTAGTTGCCTTTTATTGTTTGTCTTACTAAATACAGTGATGTATAATGTCCATTTTCTGTTCTCTGTGTTGCTCTTGATGAAGCCGTATGTCTGTACACCTTTACTTTCTCCTCTCACCTCTGGGCTCATTAAGAATTTCAGTTTGTGCAAGTAAGTTGAAGGTGAAGGGGACAGGAAGCGGGGCCAGTTGTGTCACCATTTAATAGCAATCTCCTCATTAAGGCAAGAGCAGAGTAAGGCAGAAGCAAGTGTAGTGGTTGCTGTCGTCATATTTTCATCTGTTTTGCAGGTGTCAGCTGATTTGGAAAATAATTTTCTCATATTGAAATTGTACCTTCTCATACAATGGAAAAATCACTCAATGTGTACACATTTTGTGATTATTAACCTGCTGACAATCACTCAAAGAGTGGAAGTTTGAAATTATCAGAAATCTTTAGACAGAAATTACATGTCCATTGCACATACATTATGAAACAAATTCACACGTGCTTAATTTTACTCCTCCGCTTTTGAGTTTCCATGTTTCCATTTAATGTGTCCTAGCTGGGATGGAAGAAGGAGAGAAACCGTACGAAAAATGTTCGACAGTTTTATGACTTAAGCAGTTATTTCGTCCTCTACCTCACCCCGGTACTTTGCTGATATAATCTGAGCCATGGCATTTGCATTTATCAAATTGACGGGAATATCTGTGGTTGCACTAGTGGTTCTCTGCCTCTGGGACAGCGGTTTTAAAACCTGCCTGGGATTACACAGGAATCTCACTTATGTATATATGGAAGAGGCACTAGGTCAAACCCTTTTTTACCAGCTCTGGTTCAGTCTCTTTTTGGGCTCGAACTAGTCACTAATGGGGCTCATGTGCAAGTGACTTTTGCTCTTGTAGCAGGACTTTTGGCAGAGCTCCTGCTGCCAGGGGCCTTTGTTGTGCTGTCACAGAGATTGAAGCATGCCCATAAATGTGACAAATGTCTCCTGGGCGTCATTCCCATGGCTTCAATGGAGTTACACAAGGGATGATTTTGGACATTTTCAGCAGTACCTTGTGATTTTAGTACCTGTATGCATACAGTTTGGAGCACGTATTTAATCTGCACAAGCAATTTGATAGCTGTCCCAGAAAGATAAGTCACCCTCTGTCAGAATTATTGCTCTGTATATTCCACAGTTAAGAGACTATTAAATCATTTACTCTAAAAGCTTAACATTCTCCAACTTTCAGACTTTGCTTTCTTCCAGGAAATATAATGTCTAGTCCAGCATAATGTAAATTTTTTCCTGTTGTTTTTTAATAAATCCTTGCAGAACTGAATAATTAATAATGCTGCAGTCATTTTAAGACCCAAGGCAAATGCAGTTTATTAGGCCAAAGACAAGAAATGCAAAAACTCCCCCCCCCCTCCCCCCCGAATGCTGCATTGCCAGGGCACTTTTTAGAGCATGGCTTGATATCCACCAGTCTTGCGACTGAAACCAATTACTGTATCGAGCCCCCTGGATGTGAGCGGTGCCACGAATGAGCTAACAATTAAGTAATTAAGTGGGTGTTGAGAGATCCCATACTTGAGCTCTCTCCTTGCCCTCTTCTAGTTGGCAATATAGATATACTCAATTATTCAATCACAGAAGCTTTTAAGCTAATTGGATCTGGACAAGGTCTGCTTTCTAAGTCTGTGAGACAAAATCCCAGGTTCAGAGCTCCTTTCTGAGGCCCTTTCTAAGTATCGTTGAATGCCAATGTCTCAACTCTAAAAATTAATGTCTGATACATCTCGGTACACCTTGGGGCTGCAGCCTGGCTTTAGCCACCTGGCAAATCTTGCTGGACCCATTTAAAGATGATGGGCAGTAAAGCAAGGAATTTAGGTGTAGCCAATTCCTACTCACTGGGACTTTATCCGTGAAATATTAGGCAGTTACAGGTCTTTCAAAATAGCCTATATCCTTCTGACGTCTGTCCTTCTGGGAGTCCAGTATTTGGTGTTTGGGGCAAAACTGACTCATTCTACATCTCACTTTTATGCAAGTCTGTTGGGCAGCCTGCAATGTTTGGCTTCCCTCGGAGCAGAAACCTGCCGTTAGAAAAGATCCCCTTTATGACTAGTAATTTTAAATTTGTGAAAGCCCCAAGCAATCCTATCCATAATCATCTCATTCCCCCATGCAGCCACCTGTGTAGCAGATGCTTTTTCTTCTTTTTTTCCCCCCAGGAAAGTTTTAATAGAGGAAGAGCAACAGTAGTTTTTGAGCAGTAGCCTTTCCATAAGGAACCAATAGCATTTCCAGGATAGAAAATGGCACTGTAGGTGTCTTCAGGCTTTCTGGGCTTGTATAGTCACAGTGCCCTAACATTTCTAAACTCAGATCCAAAAGATATAACTCAGTTGAGAGAGTGCGTTTTATAACAGTTGTTTCTCTCTGTATCAGTATTATAGCTTTCAAATACTATGAGCTGGTTGAAAAATTTATGTGCTTCATCAAGATAAGGGTTGTGATGATGAGTGGCAAAAATTCAATTTTTTATTTTGATTTTTAGTGACTTTTTCCTTTAAAAACTGTAAAGGAATGGTCCCAGAAATGTGTCCTTGAGATAGCACTTACTGCAGCAGATGCTTAAAAGAAGGTGAAGCTGCTCGAGCAGAGGTAACTGTTTCTTTACACATTAAGCAGTATCAATGCTAACTATTCATTAGGATTCTCTGGCACACTAGTACACTTTATGAGAACAGTTTATTTTGTATTCTGGGTTTAATTACCTTGTTAGACCTTAGACCTCCCAGCGAACAAAAACTTCCTGCCATTCTGACAGCTTATTTGACAGCAATGATTGTTAACCTTGAAGGCACCCCAAGTGGCATTTGAATAGCATTATGGATTTATACCACACGTTGCAGTTTTGTTCACTCTCCGTTAAGCCGAACAAGACACCTCCAGAAGGTTGTATTGATTCTTGACCACAGATTCTGGCTCTGCAGGATACCAGTCTATTCTTCAGAAAGGTCACGCTCTCTCAGAAATCTTTTTTGCTGAAAACACATTGCATTGCAGCCAAGAGCTGTGCAGACGACCACATAACCTAATTTTGTTGAGGTTCACTGTTCTTCTGCTCCTACTACATCTATAGTACAATATCTTTCGCAATATATATGCATACCTAATTTTTAAAAATCATATTTATTACTCTAACAAGTAGCACCACCCATTCAGACCGTTCCCAGTGTATCCTATTCAGGTGAAAGTTAGCTTCTCGTTCCCACAAAAATATTTGATTTTGAATCCCATTTATTTACTGTGTTAATTCTCCAGACGCTTTTGATAGATTTTCTGCCTTCTTGTATTCAAGTAATAACATTTCAAAAGATATGTTCCTTTTTGGCTTTCTAGGCTATACTTGCCAGTCAAGAAGATGGTGTCATGACTTGCACAGTACAGATAGGTTCTTCTACGGTTGTACCAGAATGCCATTTTCTAGATGATTTTATTTCCCATTGCAGTACACCAGCCTAACTGAGACCTTCTGTCAAACCGAAACGAATATAATTTTCAGAAGAATGTAGCCTGTTCTTGAATCATTTGGCAGTTTAAGTCAGTGGTTCCAGTTCATTCACATATATACCCCTGAAGCTGATCTGCCGTTGCTGGAATATTATATTTGGAATTGGAATTAGTAATTGTTATAGGAACATGATAGTCTGGTAAGCTCCAAAAGACTGGTGCGAAATGGTCTGACATTTGGGGGCAACTCTGAGAAAAAAAGCCAGTAACTCTTCATTGTTGCTTGCTGCTGGTTAGCAGTTTGATCTAGTTTGATTTTCAGAATGGCTGTGGGCTCTTGGCTTTTGTGAGGGCTTTTCACCAGGCATCATCAGCATTTGTAGTTATGATGTTAATTAAAATACTAAGTTAATGATTTGTGAAGTACTACATTTTGTTCACTGACATACTGAGAGTTTTCACCTAGTAAACAACAGGGACACGAACTGGTCTGTGATTTTTTTCCTGAAGATTGTGGGTGGCCCTTTGCTAAAACAGTATCTTGAAAAAGCTATTCTGTGGATGGGGAGGCTTGCTTAATGTGGCATTTTATAGCCACAAAGGGTATACACTTTTGCAGTTTTCTTCTAGTAGTCAGTACTAGACCTCTGGGACTTTTCAGTTGTGTTTATCAAGCTAAGTCCTAAAGTTTTGGTGTAAAGTAGCTATTATGAACAAAGGCAATGAACAGAAGTCTGTGGGTGTTGACACACAGAAAATAAGCTATCCGCTAGGAAAAAAAGAAACAGAAAAGAAGTTCCCTAGAACATGTTCTTATTAGTTTTCTTTTTTTGATGTCATAGTCAACAGAAAAACTTAAAAATAATACTTCAGCCCTGAATGCGCTACTTTATGAAGCTTGATGGAACAGAAAGGAAGAAACTAGAAACCCTGTAAGATTATTTCTTCTTTGAAAAGATTTTCTAAAGCAATTATATTTTGGAATGCAATCCTTATCTTCTGCATCTGTTAACTGCTTAAAGAAGTGTTCCATTGCTTTGATGTTAATGACATCATTTCTGTACTTATAATAATCTGACATGAGAAGTCTAGTGAATCATGCACTTTATTTACCCAAGCTCTGGACTCCTTTATATGTGAAGTGGAGCAGTTGCTGATATAAACAGAATAATCGAAACTACTCATTTGAACATCAGGCCTGAATTAAGGCTATTAAGTGAAACAATGACATTAGAGGGATGAGCTATAATTTACTTTAAGTTAAATTAAATTAAATGGAAAATACTGGCATTATTATAGTGTGAGAAATTAAATAGTTCTACCTCCTAAACATACGTAAATACCAGTGAATTTTCCTGTTTTTTATCATTATTATTTTAGGAAAAATGCAGTGCAACATACATTTAATTTTTGGCTCACTGAGCATAAGGGTTTCATAAAGCAAATTTATAAGCAAGCATCTTCCAAATAAATAACGATATTGCAAAAATGTGTATACAGAAAAATAAGGAATAGTAAGAGGTTATAAATTGTTTAAATAACATATTTCTAAAGGAATATAGAGGTGACTGTGTTCTTTTCCACATAATGCTACTAAATACTGCCTACAGGTAATGATAGATCGTAAAAAAATCCACTAACATGAAAAAACATCTGGAATTATCAAGAAATGTTGAGATTAGGAATGAAAAAAATTGAGATGTAGATAAAATAAATTGGTCGCTCTCTGTGTTTTGGTAAATTAAAGTCTTTTCTTCCAGTTTTAACATTTCCAATTTTGTGAATTGGAAAAGAAACAAAAGAAAAAATAGTAAATTTTGAAACAAAAGAAAATTATTAAATAACTTTCAAATTGGAAGTAAGTCAGGTATTTTCTTCTGAAAATATCAGAATGCATTCATAATTCCTATGCAGACTCTATATTTTCTAAGAAAGAATGGCAAACGTTTTTGCAAACACATTCCTCAGAACTCTTCAAAAATTCTTGAAATTTTTCAAATTTCTCAGAAATTTGTCAAGTTTTATATTTGGGGAGAAAAGCATTTCATTTTAAATTTATTAGGTGACTATTTATAAAAGAAAAATACCTCCATGGATAATTCTGAACCAGCTATTTTACCAGCCCTTTCCAAATTCTCCCTGGTGATAGTGCCAGGGTAGCCAGCCATTTCCCCATCAGTTCAGCATTAAGAAAAATGAATGCAACTGCTGCATCAAAAGGACGGATCCTTCTGTCTCAGAATTTGGCCATGCTGCAACATACTGGTTAGGTGAACTGGGGACAAAATACACATAGATTGTCTCGAGACAGAGGGGCCATTCAGTTGCTATCACAACCCACTTCTGCCCTCCCACTGCTTTTCTTGCTGACATATTTCTTTGTTTGAGGCATTCAGTGGTTTATAAAATTCTTCTGGTTTCTCCTTGGCTTTGCACAGCTTTTTCCAGATATGCATGCAAACTAGTTTATACACTGAAAAGATGTGTGAGAGCTGCAAAACGGTATTCATTCAGAAATATCCATATTCTCATGAATAAAATTTTCTTCATAAATATTAATTTCAGAAAAAACTCTGTTGAGAAAATCCATGGTAGCACACACAAAGCTTGCACATCACTTGGATGAATGGCAGCTTAGATTTAAGATACATGTATAGCTGTTTCTTCTGTTGTTATTTTGATTCCAGTTTGCATAATGAGCCTATTTTCAATGTTGCAGAAACTGCTAACATCACTGCATTAAAAGGTACAGGCAAAACTTAACTGGAAAAACTGCATATATATCATAAGTTTTGTGGTTATAGTCTGAAAGTAGATAAAGGCAAATTTACTGAGCAGACTGACAGTAGTTCGTCTTTAATAAATGCTTTACTGGGTTGAATCTAAATAAGCATATTTGCTCTTTGGTGTGATGAAGGTGATGGTAATAAGTAAAAGAAATAAATACTGACTTAAAATATTTAAGCTACCATGTACTGGATATTATAAATAATAGATATAGTAGGTAAAATGTTATAAGAAATAAACAATAATTACTAAGTAAAGGAATAAGTGATGGCAATAAGTAATAGAAGCATTTTCTTATAATATTTGGACGTCTAAGTGTTGACTACTATACTTTAGTATATAAATTGCTTCTCATAAGAAACTGAATAGCTCTGGCCAGTTAGAAATCAACATTCTTGTGCTGGCAAAAAAAACAAAAAAAGTGGCCCAAGCAGTATTATTTCATTTATTTTATTTGTTGGTTTGCTTATTACTTACTCTTTTAAAGGAAGGAAAGAAAGGAATTGGGTCTGTTTTCTGTACTGGCCGAGCTCTTGTTTCTTGTGCGGGGTTTGTGCCTCCAGCTTTTCTGGATGAGCGGCTGGAGGCCACCTAGGATTCCCTGGGGGATCTCGAACAGCACCGGAGACATACAGTTGGGCAAGTAAATTGAGCCCTTGCTCAATACTGAATTAAAAAAAAAAAAAAAAAAAAGGCTCTGAGGCCCATGAGCTCTGACCGCAGAGCTCCTTAGGTCCCCTCCAACTGTATCCCCCTAGGATCCTATGAAAAGAAGTTGAATTTTGCTTTTGTTTTGGTTTCTGATTACAGACTGTTTCTAGGGCAGAGATGCTCCTGCAGATTTGGATGTTAGTGTTGAGTTCAAATTCCTGAAGAGACTGTCCTTCAGCCTGACTGTCTTATTTTAGTACTCATGCTTATGCATAAGTTAAATCAGTTACCCTGAGATTATGCACGGATTTGACATCACTCCCATCCCCTCTGCTGGGACACCGAAATGGAGGTTTAGTACTTCTCCGCTGAGATCAGAATTATACGTTACAATCCTTCCAATCGCTGTTTTAAAGTCAAAACACACCCAGGTACAATAGGGAATGAGAGGAGGACCGGCTGGACAGCCGCTGTGACTTCCCTCCCATGGCGACGGAAAGTTATCGCAGATGAGCACCTTGCTAACTCAATTTCTTTTGAGCATCTAGAGGAAGATTGCAGCCATACAGCTGAAAAACTACTTTGAACTAAACTACCATAACCTGAATTGAACTGTGTTCCCATCACAAAAAATTGGCCTATGTGAACAGTCAAATATTGTTGGATAATTAATCTTCACTTGATAAATAGCGCCCTTCTGCACATTTCTTCTCAGTCGAGCAATAATTTGGTCAATGTAAATTTGATATTTGCAAAAACACATACCTGAATTTTAGAAAGCCTCTAATTGACTTTTGCTTGAGGTGCAAATTTATTTCTGTAAAAAAATGTCACCTCAAGTAACTAGAAATAATTGAGCCAATAAAAGTAGTAAGAATCTGGCAACTGTAAAAAACTTAAATAGAGTACTACATTTTGCAAGAAACCCGTTTGTAGGCAGTAAAAAGTCAGCAGAAACAAAGACAGCATACTAAAGTATTTACAGAGTAGAGATATTTCACAATGCTCATAATGTGTGATGTCAGTGATTCAGCCAAGATGTGCGAGGAAAGGCTTTATAATTATATCCATGCAAAAGTCTTGGGAGACTAAAAGGATGAGCTTAGGTCATTTTAATGGCATGGTTCCTGTCTTTACTGGTTCCTTCTTATCTTCATGGAAGAGTGGATTATGAAATAAATGTCATCACCATTGAAAACAAATTTTAAAACAGTGATGTGGAAAATTATGATTAGATTTTGATTGTTTTTATAAGAGAATGTCAAAAAAAAAAGTGAACTATAAATCAGAGGTTGTTCTCTGTATATTTGAGATTATAGACCTTGATGATAACATTCTCATACCTTGCGAAGGCAATTTAAAATCGATATTTAATTAAATAGATTATTTAGGTTCTTACTTTTGCAGTAATGTAGAGCTGTAGATTGATTTTAATTGACAAATATTATAGGAAATTTATTAAATATTTATATTTTCGTAATGATGCCAGAGTTGCCTTTCCAGAATTATACTGGTTTACTACTACACACTCAAAGTTTAAGATAAGCGTGCAATATGATCCATATATAATTTGCTTTATTTACTACTCTAGAAAATTGCATACTATGGTATAAGAGAGACATGTACTAAGAGATTCCTGCATACCCAGCAGCTTTTTATTAAATGTTGACAACTATTTTTTTTTGTTTATCAGACACTTATTTTGAATACATTTTATGTTTTATTCTAACTAATAAGCTTCTGATTACATTAGTGATAAGGATCTTTAGGGAGTGGGAAAAAAAGCCAATCTAAGTTATGCCTTTTTGTGTTTGTAATAATGAATTGTTAGTACAGTCCTGTTCTCATGTTCTTCTATTTTTTTGTCCTACAATTAAAAATACATATATTTAAATAGAACAATATTTTAGGAAAGAGAAAAAGTTATGATGTCTGGAGCTAAGCTAAACCTGTTTGGATGATGAAATAATTTTTTTACAACATGCAATTTTGAGATGAATGAAAGGATTCGTGAATTTGGGCCAAAATTGGTGAACAGTTCTGGCTAAAACAGAAGCAAAATCTGAAACTTTAGATAGAGCTGTCCCCAGGCTGCAGTGATAATTAAACAATGCTTGTTTATTTTTTTCGCTAGCGTTAGAACAGTAGCACTTAATAACATTGAGCTGTTACACAGAATGTTCAATTAGCAGATCTCAAAGCATACAAAGAGGATTTAATTGCAATTATATTAATTCCATGCAAGATCTTTACAAATAATCAAGTATTAAAAATCTGAAAAGACAGAAGAAATCAGGGTTTGATTGGGAATTGTCTAATGAGACAAGTTCCATGCAGAGCTTTCTCAGAACTCTGAAAAGGAAAAAAAAGTATTATGTCTTTTTAAAACTTAGTTTATCAGTGTCTTTAGGCAAAGGCATGCACATCAGAAGATCAGTGACCAGCCACTTAGTCTTTAGGGCACTGATCAGAAGTTACATATGTAAAGTTAATTAACCGCCTGCTTTGCACTGCAGAACATTAAGTCCTTCTCAATTCTTCTCTGCTGGAGATACTACATTATTTACTTATTATGTGTGTAAATATAAACCATCATTCTTAGTACTCACCAATTGTACTTGTAAATACAAACCATCATTCAAGTTCTTAGCACTAACATAGGAGCATGGTCTGCTTGACGGTGTGGTCTATCTTATCATGTTGACAGAGGCAAGAGAGCAAAGTGGCTCCAAGAATATAATGCATACAAAATATTGCTACAGGGTTAAAGAAACCTCTAAATTGTGTTCTACAGAGAGAGTAATTTGGTAGAGGAAACTGTATTTCTGCTTGTTTCTAAACATCTTTCATCCAACTTCCATATACGGATAAACAATTGAGTCATCTCCTCTGGTGTCATATCCTGGACTTTTGGTAGTTTATGAAGACTAACGCACAGCGTCAAATATACAGATTGATAGGGTATTCTAGCAGTCTTCTTTTCCTTGTTGTACCAATAGGTATAGTGTCACTAGGCTAATTACATTACAGCTTTAGTGCTCATGTTGGAGAATGCTGACACTTGTTGATCTTGCAGATCCACTGTATTTATTATCTTGAACCTTAATAGCTCTGCATACCAGCTATGTGCAAATTATTGAAAGATTTCAGAATTGGAGGAATAGGAAAAAGAAATTTGGAGTTCTCTCAAGAGAACTAAGCTGTATCTATAATAAAGGGTTCAAGGTACTAAAAGCAGTCAGATATGTCTTCGGTTTAGGTCAGCCAAGAGGAAGAAGTGAAACATCTCTCAATACATTATCTTTTTTTTAATGATACATACATACTGTTAATTAGTCAAATCACATGTTGTCTGTACTGCCATTTGGTACTGCTTGTTAAAGGGTTATGTCAAACACTGTGTGACCAAAGTGTCTTTCAGGTGAAAAGCAAGCTAGGCAGTAACATGAGCCTCTTTCTTCTTGGGATAGTCTCAGCACAAGAATGAACTAAACTGTAGCCTGGTATATATAGATGGTAGAAGTACAATATCATGGTATAATTTCCTTGCATTGTTATAAAATTTCAGACTCTGAGCCCTCCAAATGTAGAGACTAATTAAGTGGCTTGTGCTATTTTATTGAGAGTTTTCACATTTATTTATGAAATAAACTAATACAGGATGTGCATTTCTGTCCTTCTGCTTAGCTTAACCTGTACATAAAATAAGAACATCCTTACACAATGCTCATTGCATGATGACAGACATTTGAAAAAACACATTATGGCATAGACATTTGGGCAGAAACACTGGAAGGGAAGAGAGTAAAAGAGTAGCAAGAAGAAACTGCTAATAAAAAAGAGTAGCAAGAAGAAACTGCTAATAAGGCCTGAAAAGGGGAAAGTGGGGTTACATATATACAGATCCTGTAAGTGAGCGCTGCGGAAAGAGATTGGGGTTTTTGGCATAAGGGGTCATGAAGACTAGTGAGTCTGAACAGTAAGGAGAGTGGAAATGAGTTGAAAAATATGAAAAGTGAACATCTGAACTGGCTTAGTGGGAAACTTATGAACGGGGAGAAGGTGACAGGTAATAGTTGCTGGGCACAGGAACACTTCAAAGGATAAGTAATAAAAATAATTAGACTTGGAGTATGAGACCTTGAGGGTACCCTGACACCTGGACTAGAAGAGCCAAGTCCTGAATCTCAACATTTTTCTCCTGTAAATAGCTATCGGTGAAACTCTCTGCCATAATATTTAATCTCTACTTAGTGCTAGTTTGCATAAAAGGAGAATTTACTGCTTCTGTGTGTATTCAGGTCCAGGGGCTGCGTCCTTGCCGGTTGTCCATGTGAATTGAAGTATGATGCAGCATGGTATCATTTCTGTGTTTTGTGCAATTATACAAGAGGAGCGCTATTAGGACTGCTATGGCATGTGCTGAAAACTGGCGGGAAGCAGGTTTGTTTCATGGGCAGGAGCAGTGTGGAACAGGCAATCTCCTCACGTTCCCAGGATCCCTGCCTCGTGCAGCAGATGAAATGGAAGATACTTATTTTTCAGTACTTTGTTTACCCTTTATTGTTCACTGTGTAACCCCCCGAATGCCTTACAGAATGCCTTTCAAACTCTCTCCGAACAGTTAATTTCTTCTCAGCCACTCCTGCTTAATGCATGCCTGTAGTTTCCGACTGATTCACAAATACTTGCGCAAGTATTTTCATAGCATGTCTGTGAGGGAATGAAAAGAAAAACCAAAGTCCAAGTATCACACAGCACCAGCTATTGTCTGACTCCTTCCAGCGTGCCTATTCAGCGGTCATGATCTGCCCAACTTGAACACACGTAGTCTTCAAACATGTGCCAAATGTATTGATTTCAGTAGAACTGATCCTATGTTTAAAGTCAAAGCAAAGTACATATTTTTGAAATTGCACTTATAGGGTGGAAAAGGGAAAAAAGTTCCACAAAACCAATTTTAGAAATGTTTTCTTTTTATTATAAAATGAGTCAAATGTGCCAGTTCTTTATAACTGCCTTTCAAATTGCACATTGACCTGATACTGATACTAATAATGAGAAGTGAGCAAGGGGAAAAATGGGCAGATATGCCCTATCAATCAGTTCAGAAAAAGTGTCGTGAAATTTTGAAGACAGAGGCATAAGAAGTGGCCATATATGTAATGAATGTATAGGAAACAGCATGGAGTGAAGAGTTACACGACATCAGAGATAGTTGGGTAGAGGAAGGTCAGAACTGTATGTTTTTCTAACAAGCTCAGTAAGTGTAGGGAAGGTGGATCACGTTAACCGGACTCCTCTGCAATCCCTGGTATTCTACGCAACATTCCGGAATAAGGTCTTCATTACAGTGGATCATTCGCCAAATAAAGGTCGTGGGAAACATTCAGTTTGCAGTCAATTTTTCTTTCTCTTCCATACCACTCAGAGGCTAACTTACTTTTGTTCTCAAATTATTCTCCTGTTCTGCATCTTTGAGTAGATCCTACAGTGCAGTATTCAGTGATTCAGGATATATGTTTGAGGTAATGTCATGCCAGTTAGTTAATTTGTTTCCTCATTGCACTAGAAATAACAAATAAAATACTGAAAATCAAGATCTAGACAGGAATATGTTCAATAATGGAGATTTTTGGAGTACTAATACCAACAAAATTTTTTTGTATACGTTGGACACCTCTGTTGGCAGGCTTCCAAAAAAAACGTAATTTTGTTTGTGTTTGGTGTTTCTTTGTAATAATATTGTGGTGGTTTTGTTTTAATATAGCCTGTTTTTAGCAGCCTTTGAAATGAGGTTTATGTGATCACAGAGCCTTCTCACTTGTTTCTCAATCAGAAACCCATTGGCTAAATTTCATCCATGTTTAAAGGAAAGAAGTCCCACAGATGACAAATTCACAAACCTGGGCAAAAATTAGTGGCAGAGTATAAGCAGGAAGCCAAGATTGTTTTTTGATACAGTATTCAAGAGAATTCTGTTTGGCAGCATCTGGCCTTGTCATTCTGCGATAGCCAAGGCAATGTTTGACCTTGCCAGTAGACATGCAGAAGGAGGTGAGGGAGAAAAGGACTAATATTCTTTGGTTCCTCACTGCTCACAAGTAATGTGTTGTTTTTCTGTTGCTCTTTTTCAGTTGCATCACAGAGCCGGTGCATGGCTCTAAGGTTTATATGGAGTGTATGTGCCAGGTTGTTCAGCATATGATGAGTATGGAGCAGTCCCAACTGAAGAATGCAGTTTGCAGACGTTTATTAATTCAGGAGCAGGCAGTTCAGGAAGATCAATAGGTTCCTGACCATTACATTGATTATGGAACCAACTATGCTCAAATATTATTTTTATTATCATCTGCCAATTTTAACAGCATCTCTGGACAGTTGACTGAAGACCTCTTTAGAAAAAAATATATAGGTTGCATTCTGCAGTTCTTCCACAGGTGAGCACCAACTGAAATCAGTAGTAAGGATAGAGATATATTTTCTCCAAGAAAAAAGGCTAATGAAGAAACGAGCAAGAAAATAAATGGCTTTGTTTCATAATGATATTTTATATGTAATGAAAACTGTTCAGTGCTTTTGAAAGAATTAACCTTCACCCACGAATATATCCATAATTGTTCTGATAGCTAGTTCATGATATTTAATGTGCTGGAGAGGTAAGAAAACAAGGAAAATGGTGCCTGTGCCTATGTCAATTAGTGGAGAAATACCTATTGTGCTTTTCATAAAGCAAGCATTACTGGTGAAGGAGGTAGTTATATATTAGGGAGCTCATAGCCTGAAGACCTGGTTTAGAACTGTCATTAAAGTGAATACTAAATGAGGTTCATTCAGCTTAGTTCATATGTGATGCTGATGATTGATTTTCACAGTCAGGCTAATAGAACATTTTTCTTCAGTCCTTAGTGCAATTATGTTACTGTTACGATATTCTTCTTTTTTTTTTCCTTGGTATTATGGTTTTAATAGATTTTTTGAGTCTCTTTGTTGCTGATAAAGTTAGATTTAATTGGATCTTGAAATCTCAATATTGAAAATTTCATCTTTTTATTCTCTGGAAGGAAAGCTGCTTTTTTGTGTTCCCACCTCCCTCAACTAGCTGACCTCAAAAGAATAATCAATGTTCTTGTGGTTGCAGATATTTCAAAAAGAAAATACCTGTGTGGTTTAAACTTAGTCATATAATTCATCAATGGAAATGCTTCATGAAGAAAAAAATAGCATAATATCTCTCTTATTTTAGGTGAGGTTAGAAGTCTGCATGCTTATATCGCAGTTTATAATGAGAATGCATTTTTCCTGTTATTTAAATGAACCAAAAACATTGAAAAAATAAAGTTTGCTTTTAATAGTTTTCCTGAAAAAGCTGTTGTTTTAAATAGTGCAGATCAGACTTGTCCATAACAGGAAATTACTAGAGTCCGAACAGAAATACTTTCAGTCTGGTGAAAAAATTAGCTGTGCATGTGATATAGTTAGCTCTGAAAAATTATACACATCAGAATGGGAAAAAAAAGAGAGGCTGACTGGTCAATCTGACTGTATCATACTGGTACATACAGGGTGTTGGATATGTACTCACACATTTATATACTGAACAGGTGGCAGGATAAATTCTGTTGTTACATCCCTACTTCATATATTATTGTATTTTTATTAAGAGTCAGTCAGTGCTGACAGCTTTTCATACTAGGTATTGAAAATGAGAGTTCTCAAACTGGTGCATAGTAATTAATTCACCAAAATAATATCAACATAGTATTTTGATTTTTTACTTGTATTTGAAGAATACTTCTAAGTAGAGTTGGAGATGTGTGGCTTGATGCATAGGAATTATGAAGCTAAGCCAGATCTTAAGGCAGAATCTACTGTAATGTCATCAAAATTAAAACACAATTGTTCCATCTGGCATAGTGAAAGACAGAATCCGTCTTTTGGAGTCAGTTGTTCTCTGTAGTTTATAATCCATGAAAGCTATGAGAATGGTGAATGATAAGGGAATGTGAGTGTGAACTGAAGACAAACTCTTCAAAGTGCACATAGATTATGGACTCATTTTCTGGAAGAAATAAGAATGATCATAGAGGAAAGTATTTTCACATACTAATGCAGAAGAATGCATTTATGCTTTCACACTATTGACATTGACAAAAATAAAAGGAAGCAGGTAAAAACAGAAAAGAAGAACGCCTATTTTTATATTGCTACTTTTACAATAGCTCAAAGTAGCTCATTAGTTTTTTGTCCAGATAGGTGGATAGAAGTGGATCCCAGAATGATAGTAAGAAACAGCCACGTAAATACACTGGGAGATGGTTTGTATCATGTAAGTTATATGCATAGTGCCAAAGATTATTAAAAGACTCTTAATCAGCTGTACCTTTGCCAAAAGAAGCAGCATGACCTTTTCAGAAAGTATTTGGGTCTGCTCCCCAGCTGCTAAATCTCGCAAGACTTGCCTTCATGTGTATTTACACATTATATTTGGAGGTGTTTAAAATTACAAGAAGGTCATTAGTTTGAAAAGTAATTAAGGCAAAGAATCTTTTAATGCAAAAAGTTGCATCTGCATGATGAAATTTCAGAAGGCTTAATGTGAATAAAAATATTAACAACAAAAAGTCAGTTCTTTTTTTAGTGATTACATGTAAGTCAAACTTACAGAACATTTGCATTCCTTTTCCAAGAGTATCTGTCAGAGGATGAGAGAGGACACAGATGGTCAACATGATAGGTAAAAGGGAAAGCCTGTATTAGCCTGTTTTTATATGTGTGTTCCCATATAGCTATCTCTACGTTTCTAAAGATGTCTACCCTAGGAAGTCATCTGCATTTTCTGGCCAAGTGGTAGAGAGCATCTTTGTGTCCACCTGCAGTGTGGCTAGCGCTGGCTGAGAAGGACTGTGCATGTGTGCAATGTGTGTTTCTCAAAGTGCCTGAAGTAAAGCCAGGGCTGTACTGCAGCCCAGCAAAGTGATATTTTCTTAGCCTGATTCTTAGAGGTGTCCCGCATATCTTGGGAGGTGGCCTGAGAGTGGCCAGAGCAACTGAACATTCAAGGTCTGATGATATAATGTCAAAGTACAGTGTGGAGCAATGGAGCCAAATCTATGCTTTGTTAGAGCGCCGGCAGACTGAGTTAAGTATACCAAGAGCTTTGTCTGTCTTTTTTGTCTTGGAGTGGGTTAGCTGGTTCGCTGTAAAAGATAGATAATGTATTTAGTGTGAATAGCCATATGACAAGAAACCAAAAGTGAATAGAGGAGTGGAGTTATGTGACTTAGTAGATCCTTAAAGTGATTATGAAAATGACATCACCCTTTACCACAAAGTTATGTTTTCAGAGATGATTTGTTGTAAAGGGTTCTAGCACTTGAATCTATATCTCCTTCTGTATCTGTCTGTCTTACCTGCTACCTGTGGAAACTTTCACCACCAAATAGTGTATCTGAGAGGAAGTTTTTCCTTTACGAAGGCTTGTTTTTCCAAAGTGGTATGTCCTTTGGGTGATCCAGCAAAACTTCAAAGGAAATTTTTAACCTTGAATATATGACCTCATTACAAATTATGCTAATCCTCAGTATAGATTCAGTGAACTATAGACTGTTAATATGAAATGATATTGGAAATTCAGGCTAGTGATTCATTTTAAGCTCAGGATGTTGTATATAAAATAATTATTTTGGGGAATCACTGATTGAGATCGAGTGTGTGTTTTTGAAATATATGATCAATAAATTTAAAAAAACTGAAAGAAAATGTATTTCATAGTGCAAACTCAGTTTTACAGTTAAGGACCATGCAAGATCAAAAGCTAGTCTGATTTTTTTAAGGGCTTTGATAAATTTATAGCTAACAATGATATCCGAAATTATACAGGTTTCTGAAAGATTAATAAAAGTTTAATTTTCAGCTTAAGAGTAATGCTCCACATAAAACTATTTTAAATCATAGCCATGTGCATCCCTATTTTTGTCATTACATTGAATTATTGGCCCAGTGATGCTAGGGTGCTGTCACGTGACAATATAAAGGCTGGATTCACTTGAGCAAAATACTGTTATCATGAGCATCCACTGGTTTACAACAGAAGCAGGGTATGTGAGCTTGGCACGCAGATCCCGGTCAATAGCTGGTGGAATAAAGAGGAGCCTCCTGGTCCTTGCTCCTGTCAGCAGTATATCTCTTCACACTTGATGCCTGTTTAGATATTTTTATGAGAATCAGTGTCACTGCTGCCTCTGAGAACAGCTGATAGGTGATGGATGCTGAGCTACTTGCAGTGAGGAGAAAAGCTGTTGCGCTGTAGCACCGTTGCTTCCTCACTGTTAATAAGGAAACTGGACCAGTCATGAGGCCAGTTCTGATCTGATGCTGGAGAAAATCAAGAATAATTTTACCAGCTTATGTAATTGCACTAACTTAAAACAGGGGCAAGTACATCTGAGTTTTCTTTTATGCTTTTCTTAACAGTATTCTTGATATGCCTAGGCATGGACATTTGTGGTAGCAATGTGAATAATCTGAAATGGGAGAGCATTTTTATATGCAGGGAAAAAAAATAGCATTGCAAGAACTGTGAGAGTTTTCAAGCAGTTGGGTTTTGTTTTTCATAGCATGAGAAGGATCACTCATTGTTTCAATGTCAGAGATTTTATTATTCTTTTGCCTACACACCTTTACAATGTCATCCTCTCCATTTTAGGTAAATAATAAATATAATAGTAAAACAACATTTGAACACCCGAGAAAAAAAAAATCAGTTAGTAAAATGATTATTCCTTTTTATGTGTGTACAGTTTTTCACCAATATGAAATGGGGTTCTCCTGACCTAAGAATGGATGTCACAGACAACTCAGTTTGAGACTGCTCTTGAAGAACACTTTTTAAAATAAATGAGCACACATCACATTTTGTAGAAAAAACTTGCCAGTGCATTGAAATTATGTAAGTGCTTGTAAGAAGCAAAACCAATCATGAAGTCAGACCAGAGCTACAAAGAAAATTCACATCTTAATTAAAATGATCCAAACACCCACTGTTAAGAGCTTTTCTCAAAGGGAGCTCTGTGGGAGTTAAAGTCCTCGACATATGAGTTATCTCTCTTTAACGAGTATGCAGTACAGTTTGTCATTTTTCACTTGTCAGTACTTTTTTGAGTTTTTAGCAGGTGAATAATTATGAGAATTAACATAAGAACTTTTGAGATCAGATTTTATTACCATTACTAAATCTTTCCATGACCGAGTCTGTTTCTCAGTCTCTAAAATGGAGTTGGGATTTACAAAACATGAGTAATAAAAATAAATTGACTTTTTTAAGCCCAATAAGAATAAAATGCATTTGAATATGTAATCAGTGTTTTGAAGATTTTCTTACATTGCAGTAATAAGCTCAGTTTCCTCTGAATAACTTATTCAATATAATTTTAATGTCCTGTGGGTAATTTTGGGCAGTCTGGGCTATTTAAATGCTGATTACACCTAAACTATTTTGCATAAATGATTTGTGTCAATAAATGCCTGGAAGATGGCTACCACAGGGTATGTTTTCTTCAGTGGGTTTATCTTCCTGATCCAAAACAAAACAAAACAAAAAAACAGAAGACTTAATGGCTGTACTTTCATCCTTCTTCAGTGAGCCCAAAGTCTTGGTTCCTTGGCATGCCACGTCCATTGCACCTCAGCTGTCTTTCATGAGAAGACTTCACTGTCTCTCGTGTACCCTGATTTTCTTCAAATTCCTTTGTTACGCGGGTGGAGAGGGAGCCAGGATGTGCCCCACTAGATCAGGGGTCACCATATTGCAAAGTGTGCGTGTCCCAAGGTGAGACTCAGTGAGTTGATGAGTGTGAGGACCAGGGGCTCGTGATATGACATGTGGTGCTCCTGCCATCCCATCTAGATGCAGACCTTCTTTCTGGCTGTGAACGCCCTGTCTCTGAAGGGCCAGACCTAACCTTCGCACAGCCACATGACAAGCCAGATGAGGGAACCCCAGAAGGGTGGTTAGTGTTCAACCAGCCCCTTGCCCAGACCTGACTCACTCCATTAGACCTGCAGCAGCACTAAGGAGGGGATATGGACAAGTGGCCAAAATATGGCAGATAGTCTAATTAATGAATGCTTGCATTAAGTGGTTGTTGGTCTGCAGACTCTATGGCAAAGGCATGCTGCATAATGGTATGAGTAGGAGAATGAGAAGTATTTTCTCCTCTCAGACTTCTGGCAAGGGTTAATGCACAAAGCTGAATTCTCTGTCATATTGCAGAGGCCAGTGTTGCCTATGTTCATTTTTTGCTACCTTTAAGAGCACATTATTTATCCTCATCATCGAGATGAGAATGCTCCAATCATTATTTAGCAACAGTGGCAAACCTGATGGTGGTACAAGAAAGGCTACAAAATTTTGAAACCATGTTTCTCAATTTTCTATGGGAACAAGATGTTTAAATTAGTCAAAACATGACTCTTCAAAGATTTAAGTGAAGAGCAGAAATTGTATAAGGAACAAGCTCAGTAACAGCTCCCATAAGCCTTTAGCACCACTTGAGTGAAAATCTGCTTTCTTGTGAGATAGTAAGCAAGTATTAATGAGAAGACAGTTTAAAAGACTGTAATTTTACAGACCATGAGACAAATAACAATTTTATTCTTACTATTGCATTTCAACAAAGTATATTACTTCATGTATTTTGATTTTAAATAAAGTGTTTCAGTTAGGTGAGAAATGCAGGACATCATTTAACTCAAAATATTGACTAATATAAACATATTTTATATACAATCAGTAGTTGTAGATTTAAGTAGTACTTGAAAATGAAGTTTACAATAACAAAAATTTTGTGACAACAGTAGATCTATATTTTTTAAGGAATCCAAAAGCAACATCAAGATTAAAAATAAAAAAAAAAATAGTCAAAGTCCTCCTGTATATCCATGAATTCCCAAATATCCTGAGCGATTATTGTTTTTCTGTAACACCATGGGAAAATTAGGAGTGTTCAGTACACCTGAAAATCAGGTGTTGTACTGAAGACATAATTATTTCGGGCTTTTGCAGCAATGACCATGTACAATTAAAATTTTACTGAAAAGTCCTTTTTTAATCTGGCAGAACTCACAAGGAATTCTGGCAGAGTCATTTTGTTCAAAGTTTTCAGCACTGGTTATGCATTTAGACATGTTTTTATGGCCACAGTTCCTCAACAAGAGCGTAACAAAGCCAATAGCAAGGAACCTGTCTGTTGTGAAAGGACATAGGTTTTTTCATAAGCAGCATAGTCCTGGAAAGTGTTGCTTTTCCAGTGCTCCCATGATTTTTCAATTTCTTAATCTAAAATGAGAATGTAAACAGGAGCTTTAAGGAAATAATCATAACAGTTTTCCTGTGTAAAGTATTTTGAAGTACTCTGGGAGTTAAATCACAGAATATGTGTAAAGTAAGCCATATGATCATGGTACTAGTGTTTTAAACTGATTTTGATAACAATTGACATTTCATGTATCCATAAAGAAAAACTATGTTCTTGCTCTTGGAATGCCAGTTGTTCAAGCATTGTAGTTCTGGGAGTTGTGTGAAAAGTGAGGAAAAAAAGAGGAAGACTTTAAGAATGTAATTCTAATTCAGTACGTGTAATGCAGAGTTCTGAGAAAGTTCTTCACTAGAAACCAGAGAGTAAAATATGATGGTGACAAACAACAAGATGAATAGATAGAATTAACCAGAGATCTGAGAGACAGTAAAGTGAATGTAGATACACGGTTTCCAAAACATAACAGTGAACAGTGAGGAGACTGTCAGCAGAAGTACATGCTCTGGAAAACATGAACTGATAATGACAGGAACTAACTTTAATTTAGTGCCTCACAAAATAAGCTGCTTCTTTGCTTTTAATATTAAGAATATATAGTTATAGCTCATTTTAAGTAATGTAGATGTTCAGATAAGTTAATATAATCATACTGAATCCTTGCCAAACTGTTAAATTATAGTGCTTTTAAAGTAGTCATTTATTTGTGCGTTTAACAGAAAACATGAGTGTATAAAGGGTAACAGATTATAATGTAATGTAAATTTAATAAAGCATGTTTATTTAGGAGAAAACATATTTATTTTTTAAAGAGAGGGAAACTGGCTCCTGAGAGTATAGTTACAAGTTGAGGTCAGGAAGGCTGTTTTCAAGCAGCTCTGCCAGCCCCATTAACTGAATTCCAGATGTCAGTTCTTTGCTAGGAGAAGCTATATATATTTTTTAATATCTGTTTTTGTTTCAATATCAAAACTATGCATATGAAAATAAAGAGATAACTGTGAAAGAAAGATATACTGAGTCAATGGGACAGGGAACAAAAACTGTCTGTGCGCTCTCTCCTATGCTGTCAAGTGTAGCTGGCCTTGGAAGCAATTTATCTAAGGCTGTTTTCATGTTTCCATTTTATTTTGTTTTGAATAATATCATTTAAAGTCCATCCAGCTCATTTTTCCTCTGACACTGGAGAACAAAAGATCAGATAATAATTTCATATACCAGAGTCTGGTATCATAAATTATCAGCCTTAGTAGGGTCAAATAAAATCCTTGTGCTCAGACTCAGGTTCTGCATCTTCCTCCAAGGGCTGCAACTCAGACCACGTTGGAAAGTGCTTGCCTGAAGAATACATGCCAAGTGTTAGTGTTTATGAAACTCCCTCTGTTTCTTTTTTTCCTTTTCTTTTTATGATTACTGAGATTATTAATCATTGTATCTTTGTGGCACTGTTAACTTCATGCATGATTCTCCATCTGAAGGTCCAAATCTCACATCACCTGGGACCCTCTGTGGCTGTCTCCCTCCCCAGGTGGAGCCACTCCACCAGGTCCTGGAGGAAGAATGTCTCTGTTGGGTTGCAGAAGAACTCGCAGTGCCAGTACGTTAAAATGTAAGCCTCTCCTTTTCCCTTCCAACTTTACTTTGGAGCAGTCATCTCTGTCCTCAAACCCTAGTAGTTCTGATACATTAGGTGGTATCGCTGGTCATTTAATGATTTTTAAATTAGTGAGTGAGGTTGCTTCTTTCATTCAGGAGATGTTCATTCAAATGTTTATTCAACATTTGTTTTCTTTATGGATACTATACTAGAAAAGGGACAGCACTGCAGGACACAATATCACGTTATTAGAATTTAATTAAGTTGAGGGAGACAAAAATACTTTGACTCTTTCATAATCTAGGTGAATATTTATAAAATCTGTATGAATTTTGGCATATTTTGGCTTCTTTTTTATATTCTGTTTGAAATGTCTAGCTCTTCTTTAAATGTTGGCTAACAGTTTGTATCTTTGCATTGCAAACTGAGGACACAATTTTTACAAAATGGCTCTCATGATAGTTATTTTAAATAACAATATTTGTTTCTCTTTGAAAAATCAGTAACTTTTCAAGGTGATCATACAAGCAGAAGGGATTAGTTCCAACAAAAGACTGTGAATGTGTTAGTTCAGTGTTTTGAGCTGCAATATATGCAGAAAGCATGGAAACAAACAAGCCATGTGAATCCTTAAAATTTGGTGCTTTACCATTGGATTTAATAACGCATGAACAGTTGTGAGCTAGAGAAGAAAAAGGGATGAAGTTTTGTTTTGAAATTGTTATTCACAGAAAAAGTCTAAAGCTTTTCTCCTTCTGAAAATATATTGGGAGGCTTCAACTTGTTCTCTAGTAATATTTAATATATATAATTTATTATCTGTGTTTGCACAGTATTTAACAGCATGAACTAAGCATCAGGATACTATTTTAATTGGTGCTGATGCTCAGTTACAAACACAGATGAAAAAAGAAGGTCCCCAAAATAGGCAGAAGACAAGAACTACCAGATGGCCAAATTATAGATGAGGAAAACAAGGAATAAATTAGCTAATACAAATACATATTGCTGGCAATGGTTTCAGTACTCTTCGGGGTTAGACAGTGGTTTCAGATGAAAGTTTGCTTCTAATCTAGAAATGCAGTTAGTTGGGTTTTGGCGAGTCTGTGGGTTAGACCAATGAATCTGGATGTATTTTTACTGCTCAAAGATTGTGCATATGTGTTGTTTTTAAATTTCTGCTTTCTAAGTTCCTGTTGTCTTTCTAATAGTTTAAATGGTTCCCTTGCTAAAGTTTTGTATTTGCATTTAATTTACCATATGGCAGGAATTAGCAGTAAATACAAGAAAGGTGCAGCTTGCCTGTGTATTGTGAAGGCAAAATGAAGTAGAAAATTAAAGATATTTATCTTTATTATTCTTTTTTAAATTTGTTATTAACAAATGCAAAATACAAAGAAAATGATAGATTATTATTCATACTTGTACAGCAATATATACTTTAATGGGAAGAAAAATAGCCTGCTTCAAGCATATCATGCTCCTTTCTTTCTTTTCTGGAATAAATGAGGTGCAACTGTTACATGGACATGCCTGTATATTCCAAACATTTGTTATATTATGCAATACGCTGCTATGGTAATCTGTACCACTTGATGCTAGTAGAGATGTCAGGAATCAAGTGTATAACCAGTGAGAAGAAGGTGTGAACCTTCAAGGTCAAACTATAAATGGCATTAAATTAACCCACACATTATGAATTTTTAAATATTAGTAAATCTCTAATATATTTTAAAGAAAAAAGACTGAGATACCTTAGAAATGACATTCCTAAATATGTGGTACATACTGTTTTTATAGACAGTATGCTTTTTGTGTGTGTTGTATTCTGCTTACCCCATGCAGCTGCACTCACTTAAGGTGTTTTCATCATTGATTACCAGTTTGTTCCTCTGCCAGAGGAGAACAGTAAGAAAAGTTAGAGACTGTTACTCTGAAATTTGTAGCTTTAAGGCATGTTTGCTGGATAAATTTACAAATACATGCCACCTCAGTCAGCATAATATACTAAAGTCCTTGTGATGCCTTCAGTCTCCTGAGGAAGTCAGAGGGAGTTTTGCATTATGGGGGAGTCTCCAGGACATGGAACCAGGCCCCAAATCTCCTTTCTTTCACTTGCTGGTTTCTACTGACTGCAGCAGGGTGGAGAACGTGAGGGAGGACTTGGTACTCCAGTAATCCCAGGAGAAACATTTTCCCTCAAGGATCACAGACATGCGGATTAAAGAAGCTTCAAGCAGCCAGGTAGCTACTCAACTCATTTCTTTCTGGCTAGGTTGAAGTCTGCAGAAGTAGAGAAATTTTGACCACTGATACAAATAATTAGAAAGTAGTCCCACCTCTTACTAGCAGCTGTACTACTCCTTTCTCTGTGCTTAAAATAGGCTGTTTTTTTGTCAATTCTACTGGCTCAGGCAGCGTACGTTTTTGAGTGTTCAATGCATCAACTGTCTGGCTGCCCACTGCCAATATTTTTGGTCAAAACAACTATAGGAGTAACCCCTAAAAATTGGTTCAGCTCAGTTAGTGCTTCTAAATTCACTGAATATTCTATTTTTAAACATACTTTGCTAACCGCAGTTGTACTGTTCTGTGTTAATACTTTAAAAATACTCTGAACAAATTGTCAATCATCCAAGAACACTGGACTGTCAAGTAATCCTAATGGATTACTGTGTTTGCTATAGGTGTAATGAAGTGTATTTTACCTGAAAAGGTTTTAATTAGGAAAGCATCAGGGGTTTGTATAAAGACCAAACTGTTAATCTGAAGATGGAATTATAGCAAAACTGGATGAACACACCTCATCAACTAAAAACAAATTTGGTATAATGATAGAAAATGACATAGTAGTCTGCTTAATACATAAATTGCAAGATAATGAAATTAGAGGTCATCTGTTTGAATAATAGTGATTGTTTCTAGAAAAAAAAACATGCTGCAACACGTAATTGGGTGAAACAGGGGTTATGATAAAAGCTGTTGAGACAATCTCTGTTGATGATCAGAAGCTAAAAAAGACCTATGTGGTTGTGAAGAGTATTCATAAAAAGATGGACATTAAATATGACCAATATTGAGTAATATACTGTTCTACTCACAGTATAATATATTTTAAAAGTTTTGGTAATTATAACACACAGAGGTATTAAAAGAGGTGTTAAAATATTCATGTTCTGTAATTTATATTGTATTCTTTTTAAACTTCTTTTAGTCATAAAATGCATAATGGAAAAACAAACAAATTCCTACCAGAAGGAGTGTCTCAATGACAAAAGTTACACTGAAAGTAAATGGCTTTAAAAAGAGAAAGACAAAATGTATGAATGATAGCAACAGTTAAAAATGCATCTGTTCTGTAAACGCAGTATTGTTTACTTATGTAATGAAAACTGTGTCTGTGAATATCCAAGTAGATCACAAAATAGTTACCATTATGTATAGCTGGGATAGTTCAAATGACCCAAGATAAATTATAACTTGATCACGGCTTAATTTGTTCATCAACTTTGTTTTGTTGTTTCCGTATATCTTGTAGTGGTTTCAGAAAACTTGTGGGTTTTTTTTTGGTTTGTTTGTTTGCCCTCCGACATAGGTCTTTAAATTGTAGAAACATATTTGACCTTTTTCTTGTGCCTACATGAGACATCCTAGGTAAGACAAATGATTCAGCTGGTGTCCTGATCCAACATTTTGGATCAGCCAGTCAGACTAAGAAATTCTGAGGCAGACCCAAATTTTAGACCACCATTTCCTTTTTACACTTTCCTAATGTTCAGTGTCCAGATCAGATGTTCAACATCTTTGCTTTATACTGTTAACATAAGCAGACTGGTATTTTATTTTGGAGGATGAAAGTAGATATAGCATCTATTGCTGTGGACTAACTATTGTCAGTATTCCTTAAATTTGGCAAAGCAAAGTCAAGGGACTTTGTTAGGCTCTCACTGAGTTCATGACAATTAGCATTTGATGTTTGCCTGCTGTTTGGTGTATCGCCAACTAAAATCCAGCTAAATGATAAAAAATATGCGATATACCTGAGATCACTTAGCATCCAAAACTGATTATCAGAATTCTATAAAATTGTAACTTGTAAAGTGATACTGTAACTAAATTATGTTCAGTAAGCAAATCCCCGAAAAGAAAAAAAATATGCCTTGAAAGGCCCAGGTTTGTTTGGTGGATCACTTTCTGCAAATACATGTTGTTCTTCAGAAGACGAAAATACGATGCGATAGCAGAATTCAACCTGCATTCAAATTTTTCCCCTGTTTTTAAAATGAGAAAGAAGTGTATATATATATATATATATGTTTATCTAAAATTAAGAAGTAGGACCCACTAAATGAAAGGTGGCATGTTTTGTGAACAAAATTGATCAATTAGATAGAATAGAAGCATGATATTTAGAAACATTAGGAAGTATTTTAATCTATGCAATTTGATTTTACAGTGATCACAGCAGCTATGCAACCATAATTGCATTAATACATTTGGACACAAAAATGCCACCTCAACTATTAATATTACTTTATAAAGAGGAATTTTTGCTTTGTAATATGGTTACAAAATTGCCAATGCAATACGTTCTTTGAAAATAAGTTCCTTCAATATTTTGTAAGCCTCAGTGATTCGCATGCCAAATAAAGGAAATATGTGTCCCGTGATGTAGCATCAAGTATTCTGTTTGTGCAGCATTTTAGGAAATAAATATTTCTCTTGAATTGATAAAAATTTTGCTTTCCTCAGTCAGTTGAAGCCAATCTGACTTACTTAATTTATACAAATGACTAATGGAGAGAAAGGCAGGTTAACAACCTTTTATATGTATGTGTAGTCTGAATAATATGGCTAATATTTCATGACATGCTATGGTTAGAAATATCTGTTCTCTGTTTTTCAAACAGGAACTCTCATATATAAAACTTCCACCCTGTGAAATCTGAGAGATGTTTCTTGCTGTTGACTTTATTGGACCTAGAATATTGTCCCAGATAACTGTTGGTTTCATTAGATGTTCCTATTTCTAAATTGAAAACAAACACTGATCAAGAACCAAGTACACTCTTCATGATGGACAGGAAGATAAAAACTTGTTTTGTTACATCTCCCTTAAAAAGTGCTGTCCTTTTTTTTTAGATTTGCAGAAATGTTTAGAATGGAATCTGTATCTGCCCCAATTAATTAGAGAAATTAATACAAAATTGGTTCTAAATTTAATCCTGTCACTGTAGAAATAAAATGAATGTATCAAACAGCTTCGATAGGGACATAAGTGCTATGAAAGTCAGTATGTATCATTAAGATCTCATTGCTCTCTCTGTGATGTTGAGCCAAGATTGTTCAGATAAAATTATAAAAATTACATGTTTTAGTCTTTCAAAGTTCATGTGTTAGAAGAGCTTTTCATGAGGTTAAAAAGCTTGAGTTGCTTTTTTATTTCCAAATATTGTAGTAGTGATAGTTTTCAGGACAGAGATTAGTATGAAGAATCATGTCTCACAGATAGATAAGAGGAGACATGAGTCCCAGGTATAATAATTTTCATTCAGCAGGCCTGTGTCCATAGTAAAGTCCTGGCCTCTTTAATCTTAATATAGTTGTCTTTCCAAGTCACAGTAATATTACTAGGTGAAACCAACATTCAGTTCAAACTAATATCATAGCTATACTGTTATCATTATCATTGGTATTGATATATCCGTGATGTATGTCATGTACATATCTAAACTTTGGCAGATAGATGGGATTACCTATTAGGCTTCACCAAATTACTATTTCTTTACTATTACGAGTTTATTGATAAAATATAGACCACTGAGCAGCACTGAGCATATTAAAATAAAAAATACAGCACTCACAAAAAATTCATCTTTGTTCTTCAAACGTGTTATTTCCCTACATTAGAAATGGGATTCAGATAGAGATTGTAGCTACCTACGCAGAGATGTCTACTTTAGAGTAAGATGAATAGCTCTTCGGACTCTACCAAGTGGGTTGACGAGTGATTCCCCTCAGCAAACAATAGCCCAGTACCACTTAGATGTCCTGAGGTATCTCAGATGACCTCCAGCTGCCAGGCCAGAAAGTCGCAGTGCTCACCTAGCACCTTGTCGTATCTGTCAGTCCTCTGTGTCTCACTTGGTATTTGAGGGTGTCCCAAACGGCACTACACACCTATACTTAGGTAGATGAATGAAACGCTAAGGTTTGTAAGCTGGAGCTGAATTCGACCCAGGATGACAGTGATTTGACATGTATTGCATTAGTCCTTACCAGTAGCAAATTTTTGGTCAAGCTATCTGCAACACTTGGACATAGAATTTTGTATTGTTTCGTATATAACAAAAAGACATCTCTTCCCACAGTGATAGGCATGATGCAAGAATGTAAGCAGATAAGGAAAAGGAATATTCTTGGGGACAGTAATAAGAAAATTGTAAGGCAGCTAATCTATAGAAAGTTTTAAAAGACACAGCTGCTTTGAAAAGGCCTGTTGGGGTTCGTGTGTATGTGTGTTTGTGTTATTGTACACAGAAAACACCTGAATTATATTAGGCTGCCTATTTTAGGTCTGTCAGGATTCTGCCTGTTTTACTTTACTTCACTCTGATGCACTTTGATTTTGACATGAAGGATAATATAATTTCTATTTAGATGTTATTGCAGCATCTAAGAGAGGGAGATGTTTAGCCTCAACGTGCTGATATGGGAGGACTTTTGGTTCCTCCAGTCATCAATGGAGAGATCAAGGAACATGAAAGAACATGGAAAACTGGTTCAGAATATTCAGATGTGGCTACTATCTCTTTTTCATCTATTTAGAGGAATCAAATGCCTTTATACAGTGATCCGTTTCTCCTGAGTACCAAAGAAGGGGCCAACTAAGGTCACAGCAAAAAGTGCTAACGTATTTTGGCAAGGATATGAGATAGAGTAATTAAATTATGTGAAATTTTCTCAAAATACATATTTTTTCTTCCTTATGATAAATGTAGTAAATATTATAGGAACTCCTAGATATAGTGAGCTGCTTCTGAAGTTAAGCATGTGTGTGTTTATCCCTAATGCCTTCTGGACAGTGTTAATCAAATGAACTAATTTTTATTGCTATTTTAGTTTTTTCTCATCTCACTAAGATAAGATGCCTACTGCTCACTTATGCAGTCTAGCACCTCTAGGCTAGTGACATGTTAGAGTCACTACAGAAATGTAATGAAATGTATGGGTCCACTGAAACTGTGTACTCTGCATAGTATTAAACAAATGGATTTTATACTAATATTTTTTCGGATCAGCCAGAGGATATTTATTTCATTATCTTTACTCAGAAGTTACGTAAACAGAGGTATTCTTAACATCAGCTCCCTAAATTGCTCTATCCTTTTGTTTTCCATTTTTATTTATTTTGCTTTATCCTAGACAATAATGAGATAAGCTTTTTTTAAAAAAAAACCTGCCCTGTTAGATGGTGACTCTGTGTTCTGTGATGTCTGTCTCATCTTTAGAGAAAAATATTATCTTCTATTGCTTTAGATTTCCAATGTTAAAGTTTCTATTAGAAATAGGATTTTATGTTAACGTTAAAGAAGACTGGGCATCATGCGCTCTTCTAAAAATGTTGTGTCATCTTCATCTTGTCCATGGCAATGAAGTGCTTAGCAGAGGCTGCAAAATTTGACTAAGAAGCAGGTAGATGCTTCGTAACAAACTGTGCTTAATCTTGTGTTGTTATGGCTAGATTTGAATACCAATGCAAGTTACATCTTAGACTGTAAACCCTGAGGGAATATTTCTCTCCTGCTCCATTCAATTCCATTTTCAACCATCTGGAACTATGTGCAAATTCATTTCCATTATGAGCTAAAATCTGACAGAAAACATTAACTCCTTTATTAGGAAAGTTTTGTATGCCATGAGCTGTACCTCAATTAGCCTTCTGTACGCCAGTCTCCTTGGTTAATTCGTTAGGTTTTTGTATGCATAAATGCCAGCTGTCAGTAAGGTCTCATTCTCCAATACTGTGCACAGGTCAACCCCCTGTGCATGCCCAGCCTCTCCTAGCTATCAAACCTCACGTAATTCAAACCTTCAGATTCCTAGGCTTGAATGAATCCTAGCCAATGATGTTTATACATACCCTTCCTACCATTAAGTTAATCTATCTTCAAAACAGTAATTGAAAACATATCCCAGAAATAGCAGCTAAAAGAACATACAATCAAATATCAACATTTTTTTTTTCTCAAACCAAAATATTCTTGTGTCTTTAATCTTCTCCAAATACCCTCCCCACATTTTCTGTTCATGACAGTTTATGGAAGAGGGGCAGTCAGAGAAAAGAGAAAGGAAGCAGAAAAAGCCTACATTCAAAGTCTTCGTTTTTAAACAATCTATGAATCTACATATGGAAAACTTTATAGCAAATGCAAAGGTTATGTGATATCGAACTGCATAATAATTAATATAACTATTTACAGATATTACAGAAAGTCAGGAATTTATGGTCCATATGAGGTCATTTTAGGATGCAACCCTAATTACAGAGGAACTGTCAATCAAGAAAAATAGATGAAACAGCGCAGTTCTTTAAAGAGTTCAAAATTACATAGTATACATCAAAATAGAATATTGCTCATCATTTGAATTGTTATATCCATGTATGTAGTTAGAGCAGAAAAATAGAGTTTCTATTTACAAAAAGATTATATTTCTTCTTATTTCAGTGGGTAAAAAAAATAAATAAGTTTGAAAGTCTCAAAAATCCTTCTAACTTTAAAGTCTGTCAAGTCTTTACATAACAATGAAGCCTCAGAACTTTTAATTATACATGCTATAGATTGTGATTTTATGTTAAATACACTAAGATTTCAAAATTAGGTATCCAGTGTGAGGGGGAAAAAGCACTAAATATTTTTATATAATATTAGTAATAAAATTATTCAGAATGATGAGACAAGAGTGCAATGTGTGAAAATAGTGTGCAGCCTGGTAGGCAAAAATGTGAGTGTCCATGAACTTGTTTTTATTTTTTCTCTGATGTTTCTCATTCAGGAATAGTTCTAAGATGCCTCAAGTGTTATCAAGCGTAACTCACAGTACTTGGGAGGATCACCAGTTAATTTTATTTCTTGAAGCAACAGGAAAAGGTATAAATGCTGTTAGACTACAGTTATTTAACCATCGTGAAAGAATATTGTAAATTTAAAAGCAGTTGCCAACAAGAGCAGAGCAGCTATAATCATAATGGTGTTTCGCTGGCAAGGGAAGGTGTAAAGTAAAGGCAAAGGTGTTCACTGGCTACACAGACTTCTCATCTAGTTCAGTCTCCTGGATGTCAGCAGTAAAAATCTCTTTTGTAATATCTCAGGCCTTTCACACTGTTCTGAGTCTTCCAGATGAATTGAGAAGATATTTGAATTTCCACTGTGTAGCTGAGAGAGGTATTTTTAATGTCTTTTACTAGCATTTGTCTTACCGAGGCTATTTGTCTATTCACCTGAGCCTGGAGATATTCTAAAAACTATCACTCATGAGGCTTTATTCTGAAGGCATGATTAGATAGCTTCTAAAAATGAAACATATAAGTAGCATCATAAATGACTACTGTCTCTCAAGACATTCTCATTTTGCCAGAGGAGCAAAATACTGCAACTGGAGGAAGGCAGCCACTTTCTGATTTCAACTGGGAGGACTTACAAATATAGGCAATAGGTAAATATTCTGTGCCTGCAGGGCACATAAATATGACCTAGTTATAATAAGCAACAAATTGCATTCCCTATACCTCAAAAATACTGCTTTTCTGAATAAAAATTCATGTTGAGATAACAAGTGGTAAACAGCCTTTAGCACGCTTAAGGATGGTACAGTGTTTTCTGGTTTTCAGTTTGCTGGGTGTTCCAACACAGGCTTCTAAAATTACAGATTTTCTGTGTCCTCAGTCAAAATTATAGGCTTTATGGACTGTAAGTCCTGATAAGCCTATTTACTCATTAAATATTTTTATTTCTTTTCTCAAAATTGTCACTTAAGTAGCGTTGTACTTTGTGAGTAATTGCTAGAAATTAAGGGCCATCCTGACCATCACAAAATTATGAGTGACTCCAGTGTAGCTAGGATTTACATCAGGTCACTAAGTCTTCTTTTCTGTCAGAAGAAAAGGGCAGATTCAGAAGGAATTCATGGAACACTGCTACATATTATGAAACGTTGTTATTGGCAGCAAAGCTGTAACCCTGTTGAATGCACAAGAGAGAAAAAACAGACAAACATTACATTTCTTCTTCATTATTGCCCAAGGAAACTTTAAGTATGGAGGGGGTTTTTTAATCTTTTTTTTTTTTTTTAATCTTAGAGGTTTTTTGTTTTACTTTTCAGTGTTTTATCTGAATGTATTCAGTACATTTTCAAGATTTGGAGGGTTACATTTAGGCGAGACATTGTGATTAGTCTTCCTGTTGTGCTCAGCACTTAAGAGCAAGTAATTTTATTGCCATTCAAATAGAATAGCATCAGAAGCCGGATTATCATTCTGTAATATTCCTAGAAAATCTATGACCTAACAGCAATACTGACATTAAACTTACTGTAGTAGATAGATCATGAAAACCTGCAGGAAAGATTGTTCAACGGACAGTTTTAAGAAAATTTCTTACTGATAGAAAATATGGGTAAGGGTAAAAACCAACTCAGCCTTGAACAGCAATAATTAAATTCTATTAAAAAGTTATTTTTACAGTTAATATTGTACTTTAATGATTCATATAAAAATCTCAATTTGGTTTCCTATAGGAATATGGCTGAAAACATGAACAGCAGAGTTGCAGCTTCCCTAAGATTTTTATAGTTTTTGTTGGCTTCATAATAAAAGCCAAGGCTATGAGGTTGAACACTGCACTCCCATGAAACATCGTATTTTCTATTTTTATTGTTAAAGTTGTAGTTGGATTTAATACTTTTGAACCTGAGAGATTAATAAATAGTGTGGCCTTGAAATGGTATGTACAAAATTCCCCATCTGCCGTGCCAGTGCCCCTGTTACCACTCTTCTACGGTGCCGTAATCAAAGCAAAGACTGATTATGGGACTGGTCTGTGAAACTTGAGGCAGTCAAAGCACCAAAGCACATTTACTTACTCCTTCAAGGTTTAAACTTTTTATCCAGATGCACAAATTCAGTATTCTGACTCTGTGGATCTTAATTACAATGTTAGGAGACCATTTAGTAGAGGAGACTTCTCTTCCTCATGTCTGGATCCTTCTACAGAAGTGCAGGCTTTATACTGCTTTTTACTCAGTTGTTCAATAGCCAGACTGGCTTCCTGTACTGAAGACTATCACAGGTGGGTAGAAAAAGATCAAAGAAGAACTATGCATGCATGTGGAGAAACCTCACAGGACAGCTAAAGATAGAAAAAGGTTCTTTTTCACTGGAAAAAAAAAGTGTAAATCTCATACAGTTGCATAAAGATGAAGAGATCTAAAAGGAGAAAAGCTGGTTAATACGTAGAAGAGGCAAACTATTCAGGACATTATCCACTCACAGCAATGAGCTTGGCTATTTACCCAGTCAAGCGAAATATCATTTTTATAACCAATATCCTCCAAACCGTCTCATGAATGGAATCACTCGGCAATATTTTGGATTGGCACCTATTCTGTCTTCCTTACTTTTCTTATATTATTCTGTACTGAGAAGGCAAAGATAACTATGGAATGGTTACTCTTCATGACACTTAGCAAGCTGCTTTTTGCTCCTTTTTCTGCTATATTGACCACTATATTGATATATAAATAAAAATATATTCCTAGCAAAGCCAGAATTTAAGAAAATGGTAGAAGAACTTATCTCAAATAGATTGTCAAAATGTCCCTTTTGTCTGTAGATTTCAATACTAGATCTTCTTTCTCCTTTCTCTGTTCTCTGACATTTAGCTGTTATATTCAATAGCTATCATTAGGACAAAGTTACTATTTCTGAAGAGAATGAGACTCTTGCTTTCCTAGCACCTTAAGATATGGCATTGGCATTATTTATACTTTTATGCAATAAAGAAAAGCTAGCCAGAAAGTGATTCATGTTCTGTCTTTTTAAAGAATGCAGAGGCATATACTCCATTTGAAGGAAAAAATAGATTTTTCAGCCTTTTTTTATGTCATGTCTATCCTCTTTATATCATTTTAATGGTTCCTTCAGTTTTTATGGAATGGAGGCTTTATTGACTAGTCAGCCTAAAATACAGTGGTAAATATTATATATAAGCTAAATAACTTGATTGTTATTTTGCCAACTGGATGTCTGAAAAATATGAAACTCGCCATTGTGATCATCTAAAGAGAAAGCTCATTTAGTCTCTGAAGAAACTAGAGTAGTGTTGCTTTTTGGATTTGTTTGCATTTGTCGCCAGAAGAGAATTTAAGAAGTATAAAAAATTCACATCTAGGGAGAAAAAGCAATATTCTAGGAAAAATACTTTCTACTTTGATTGGAAATAGTAGTTCACTCCTTCCATTCTATAACCAGTTTTTTTGAACTATCCCCTAGTAGTATGTAATAAACATTGGGTTGCAGAAGTGGAAATCAGTTCTTAGAATATATCCCCACAGTATAGCAATAATTAATGTGACTGTTTGTATGTTGTTCTTTCTAATCCAAAAACCACTCCTTAAATTGACAAGCTACTTGCAAAGAATAAGGAAATAAAAGAAGCTTCCAAATGCCCATCACAACAAGCTTCAGCTCTAATCTAGGAATTGCCATTTTCTGGTGTTTTGCAGCTGCTGTTGCCTGTAGGGCAGCAAAGCAAGTTAAAGATTTTTCACCTAACCAAAGAGAAGTATATTTGCAGATGCAAGTCAGGTGTTCAATATATGCAAGAGAACATGTTTTGAAGTCTTTGAAAGTCTCACTATAAGAATTCATAGTTGTAGTATTGCAACATAGGTTAGATTTGTAATACGTTGGGCCATTTTTCTTTTTAGGTATCTAAAATTCACATTATCAAGTTTTGTTGTAAACAGTGAGGCTGACTGACCTTTTCTTTAATGAAAACTGCAGTGATTATGTAATCATCTGCTTCCAGGTGTCCATGGTTCTAAGGAAAACATTAATTATTACAAAATAAAACCACAGCAGTTTGCAAGACAGCAAATGTACAGAAGGCTTGAGTTGCTTTGTTGCAAGTAAGGAGTATCAGTTAAGCTCATTTCATGATCCAGAACATATCTTGTGCTGCAAAAGTACATACAATTCTGTTGCCTTCACAGTCATGTGCAAGAGAATCAGGAAAAGAGGAAAAGAGAAATGGCTAGAGTTCATACAAATCACTATAGCTTGTTTAAGAAATGAATCACAGCTTTCAAACTGCTGTGTTCTTCAAGGTCATAATAGTCAAAGTCACACTGTAATCCCTCCCATATGAGAAAAAAGGGAAATTCCAATCACTTCAAGAATCAAATGACATCTTCACTAAGCTTTAATGAATGGACAGAGGTTGGATACTATTAACCAGCCACCTGTTACTTGCAAGGCCAAAGGAGCACAGCAGCTGGGGGAACATTGGCTGGGAATGCTTCATGCCTGGAGTAAGGCAATGCAAAAATCATTAACTAGTCTGATTAGTTATCAAAGAAGGTGGGGCCCAATCTTAGAACCTGTGAAGCTATTTTGAACCATTTCAGTTTTCCTTTTGGAGCAGTAGAGAGTTTTGGAATGAGTTGTGGAAGGCGCAAGAAGGGCGATTTGGAAGATTTGACTAAAGTTCCTAGCTTCTTGTATCTTTTAAGGGTTTTGGATAAGTCAAGCTGAAGAATTACTGTGTGGGTGTTGGTGTCTTGGCAACAGGCATATCTATATTAGCATTTTATATAGAATGAGGAGTATGGTTTCAGAGCAAATGTCCTGATCATCTCCCCTTTCAGGGTTTTCATTTTAATTGTGGAGCAATTTTGTAGTGCACAATGCAAAGGGTTTTTGGATGAAGTTGGACCAGATGGGTTTCTGCAAATTCCATGTGCATCACAAGAATGAGCTAGAGTGTGTCTGTAGTAAAAACTCCCAAAAGTTCAGCACAACTGTTCTGTTCCACAGATTCTCTCCTGTTGTGATGCACTGCTTGCTAATGTGAACATAACCCATAATGCAAAACCAGAAAGGAACCCAGGAACTGAATTTCTTCGTCCCTCACATATAGGACCACCATTCCCACCTTTTCCAACTATTTTGAGGTGGAAAGCTGCATCTTTTTTTGGAATGAAGGTAACAAAATGACGGGTCATTCCTAGTAACAGATTCTTTGCAGCTGAAACCAGATGAAGTATGTAAATGAAGGTTGCAAGTTAGAGTTCAAGCCAGCACAGGAGCTAACTTCAGAATTTGTATGCAGATGCTTAATTTTCTTCATGAATGCCACTGTATGTATGGGGATATGATTTGTTTTATTTTCAAATACTGACATTGTTAAGTTAATGATCTGAGCAAACTTACCATAGTATGTTCTTGTGTATGTATACACACACACACGCACATGCACACACCCCAAATGGACTACAGTGTTTGTTTGTGAAGGCCTATACTCTAATTGCCTTCCTTCAAATGGGCTCTCACAGAAATCTTGCTGAAGGAACTTTTATCGGTACACTTTAGAAAAAAACCAATCACTCTTAAACATCTGTTTCTATGTAAAATACATTAATGCAGTTAATTAGTACTGACCTTTTCCAATATTCATCATGCCACTGCTTTATTATCCTGAAAGTTCACTTTAAAGGAGGTATAGCTGGTCCTGCAGGGAGAGGCTGAAAGAAATCTCAGCTGGGTTTTGTTTTTATGCTAATGTTAGAAAACAGTAAATGGTTTCTGCTGGGTAGCCTTAATTTGCAACACCATTAGAGATATATTTATTTCATGTTATTATAAACTTTATTAGATTATATTATTCATCAGATGATTACTTGGGTAGAATATGAAAGTTCTTTGTGCTGAAGTTGCGTAACAGTCATTCTTTAGCTTATTTTCTTGCAGAAAAAAAGTCTTTATTCAAATAAGCAAAGTAATAACTATCCTTCAAATACCATCACAGTCCATTGCAGGTTTATAATCAGGAACAGTATTAAGGATCTTTGAATGATTTCTTGTTCAAAAGTCTTTGACTAGTTTGCCTAAAGGGTCATAAGATTATTGTTCTCGCTTGCTAGGTGCGTGTTTCCTGTTAACACGTTTCTGGAGACCCACAGGTCTCCAGAATGCACAGACTTCATCTGCTGCTTTATGAAGAAACGCCAACTAATAACAATTTTAACAAAAGAAGAGCTGGTACAAATCATAGTCACAGTTGATCATTTTTGTACTCTTCCTTTTAGTCTTCCCAGATGAGGAAGAAATAGCACTCTCCTGAGGTGTAGTTTCTATATCTGTAGTGTCCAAGTTACAAACCTACGTGCAGAGAAGCAGACTTATAATCAGCATGGCTTCTTACCAACACATTATTTGCTTTCACAGTACCCTGATATGTTCCCCGCTGCATTTGAGGCTTACACCATGCAAAATCCTACTCCAATTTCTACAGTTCAGAATTTCTTTCCAATTCCTGCCCCTATCCTGGTGTTAGTCTGGTGCTTCTTGCTTATCGAGATGATAGCACAACTAGATTTTCCGGTTTAGAAGTTACTTTCAAAGGTAGATTTAGGTTGCAGTCACTCCGACTCAGCTACTGTCTCTGCAGGATTAATACAAATGTTTGATCTTTATCTATGCCATCATGTAATAAGCTAAATACATTTATCCCATTTTCATATTAGTACATTTATTTGATAATCATCTCCAGGTTAGCATAAAAATACATCTGTTTTTATAGATGTGAATGGAGACACTGAAATTTCCACTCTGAAATTTTTAGACAGACTCAAAAAGTAAGATAAGGTGTGCTATTATTTGTTGTAGCAAGAAGTTTTTAATTGGCCAGTCAAGTACAGGAGACAACACTTTCTGTCACATCAGTGACTTACATCTCTATAGCAGCAGGACAACTTTTCTTTGAACGGTAGGACTGTCTAAATCATCTCCTGAATAAGACAGAGAGTTAAATAAATATGGGAAGTGGAAAGAAATGAATGTATATGTAACTTCTAGAGAACACCAAGAGAAATAGTGTATAAAACCCAATATGTTTCAATAGGAGCATTGTCACTAAGGAACGCAATCTGGAGCATCAGTTCTGCAGGGCAGCAGAATTCCTCGGGGTGTCTCGGGGAACATCTGCGGTAGGTCAGCTGAACATAAAGAAATCTTTTAGATTTGATGTTTACACATCTACTTAAGTATAGATTATTATAAGTATTTGCAGATGTTTTCTAGTTTACATTTGCTTTTATGGTCATTTTATCGTAGTCTGGTTGAGTTAAGGGAAGTGTCAAGGTACATGGCTAACAAACACGAAGGCACTCCTCATCCAGTTAGGGGGAAGAGGAGGGATAAATACAACACATGGTCTGCTGGAAACACTTTTACAATTGTCTAGCTTCACAACAATTTTTTTTTCAGGCTTGCTCCATAGAAGTAACTTTGTCTAGTCTGAACCTTGGCATCACAGAAGCCAAGAATGGGACTTTCCCATTCAGAGATAGTAGCATTTAGGAAAGCTCTTTAGCACGGAAGTAATAGCTTACATGTACTCAAAGTCACAAAGGTCTTCTCTGGAGTATGTATGCATTGTTGTTTTGCTATATAAACCCATTTCTGTCAAAACACATAACAATGAAAGGGGGCAATTCAAGCAGAGCTGGGCACATAAATACAAAGAGGTATTGAGATGCCTAAGTTCCGCTGAATCAGTGTCTGGTTTAGTTTCCAAGAGCAGGCATCCAATAAAGCATAATTAAAGCTCCTAATCTGATTTTGTCACTGCTGTTGTTCTGCTACTGCCGTTCATACTGTCAAAGGACAATTACTCTCATTAACCAAACAAAAGTACTGTTTAGGGGAATGCAAATTCAACAAATCTTGCTCAGCACTTGGCCTGTCGTAAAGGTAAGCGGTCTTTGTTTGCTAAAACTTTACACTTCCCATGGGCAAGAAGCAGTGAATTTTTAACCAGTGTCATGCTTCTTTCTATACCCAATGATTAATGTGCTGGTAAAAACTTTATGCACACTTAATCATTCATAGCCAAACATATCTGATTCTATGCTGCTAAAAGCTTCAGCGTTTATAATTAAATGACATCAGCAGAAAGAAACCAGCTAAATCTGGAAGTGGATAGTTTGAAAGCTTAATGATAATGTTTAAATCTTCCTACATATTACACCATAGATTTAAGAGGAATTCTTGGTGTTTCTATCATGAGAGAAGGAAGGAAGGGGTAATAGCAACTCCTTCACAGTGTTTTCTTGGGTAGAGAGAAAAAAAGGGGGGGAATGCAAAAGTAGCATAAACATTTTTTACAGTGATATAGATTGTAAAGTACATATGAAGCTGTGAGCATGCATTTTCAGCATGCTAGTTCCACTAAAATGCTCAAGAAGATGAGTGCATCTGTGAAGATGGAAGAGTGGTGCTGGGAACAGTTTTGGGATTGTATTTTCTTAGAACCGTCTGTTATTAAATTAAGGTGCTCAACAGAAATAAATGAGAGCAAAAACAACAAGACGCTCCTGTCCCTTAACCTGCCTCCCCTTCTAAGAGAAGGAAATTGAGTTCTAGTCTCCCAAATCACAAGAGAGAGCTTGAACCTCATGACTGCTGGATAGAAGATGAGGTCCTGATGCCTCGTTGTTGAGTTCTGCTTTTAATGGCAAATGGGGAGGAGATTGCATAGGCAGATGGGTATGCATGTTGTTGAGTTACACCTGAATGTGAGCTCAACTGAGGAATAACAGTGAATTCTGACTAGGTTTAGACTGAACTGTCATTTCTTATAGTGTAAATTCAAGAATATGGGCTCAAAATTTTTCATGTTTTTCCTTCCTATACCTTTCGTGATTTCTCATGACTCATCCAATTCAGCATATCTGAGATTAAAAACAAGTATTTTCTAAAACACATATATGCATAGTTAAAGCAAATTAACTGTGTAACAAATACAAATTCTTTTCCATGAGTATGTGGAAATATACTTTTTGTATTTTAATGTAAACTCCCACATAAATAAATAAGTAAATAAATCCACTTTTAAATATATTTTTTTAATGATTTTCTTTTTTTTTTTTTAATGTTGGGAAGATGTTAAGCAGTATTTAGAGAATAAATTACAAGATGAAATGTTTCCATTCTGAAATTTTTCTTGTGGTCCTCCAAAGCAGGTGGTTGGTGATAGAATAATGTAATAGATGGATCAATGGTCTAATTTATTAATTCCCTGAAGCTTGAAAGAGGTATCTTAGGGCAAAAGAACATGGAAGCTATGTGAAGCAGTGCAGTATTCAATTATTTATTTGCTTGTCTCCTTAAAGACTGCTTTAGTTCCAGATCTTCCCATTTCTGCTATATAATTAATGGGAAGTATAAAGCATAGCTCAGAGAGCCTTGGCTGGATTTGAAAGTATGTGTGCTGGTCATTTCTTTGGTTCATCATAGAGAGTACATATATATTTATATTCAAATCAGTTTCTGCATGTTTGTTCAGCAAATACATGGCATATGTGTTTCACTACATCCCAAAAGTGAAGACAGCTATCTTACTGGACTGAAAATTTCTGAAAAGTAGGTAAACAGCTCTATTTATAAGTGTTTTTTAAGGCCTAAACCATTTTTTTCCACTGAAGTAGCACATAGATAGACCTTGGGAACCTACATATTCGTGTTTATTTACTCACACAGTTCTACAACAGGAACAGAAATCTTCATTCTCAATTACAGAAGTGCTGAGGGCATGTTCTTGGAAGGTAGAAGGTTTAGGTGTATTCTCATGTTGAGGTGAATATTGAATCCAGACCTTCCATTTAAAGGGTAGACTAAGGTGAGAACCACTACTACCTTCTTCCGCTGTTACCTTGTTTGCTTCCATTTCTTGGAAAAAATAAAAAAGTCAACCAATTGCCTAATTTCATGCCTAAAATTATTATTTCATCATTCGAGTCCATGAGGGAATTCCAAGTTGTTCATCCTGGTGTTTTATAAATCCCTAGATATATTTCAGATTCCCATCCCTCTTCTGCTTTTGTTACTGCTTAGCTTAGCATAGCCAAGCTTTCAGGGAATGCCTGAGCCCTAGGCACTCTCAGTTCTCCACCAAGGAAACACAGAAAAGGGAACAGATAGCTACAAGCTAACACTGCCTGTGTTCTGAACCAGTCTGACATCAAACTTCTGACAGTAAAAGTTTCAAAAATCCAGAGTTACTATATAATTGCCAAAGTGTATTTAAATGTCAGGTTTTACATAGTTTAGGCACTGAAGTTTCACTTTTTCATAGCCTGTGAAACTTTGGCTCCTAAATACACAGGGGCAATTGAGTCCCTTGACTTGTGTATCCATTCATTTCGGTAGATTGTATTTAGTTGTTTGGTTAGAATAGGAGTAAGTCTGAGTGCCAACTATGATTTTCAAAGTATGGCAAATAATGATTTTCTTTTTTAACCTGATGTTTTGAGACAGATAAATGTGGTAAAGAATATTTAGAGCATTATAATTAGATTCTTTCTTCCTATCATGTGTATTATTAGCCATACTGAAGAAATATGCTTGTATGTATATATACAAAATTCTAATTGATTTGTATACTCCGAATTCTTTGACAAATATCAAAAAGTAAGTGATATGTGTGAATACAGGCTATCCTTTGTATTTGGATTTCCTACATGGTTTCTAGGTAAGTAAAATCCAGTAAAGATACCTTTTCATTGATGGTGAAATCTTTGGCTGCTAGAAATCATCCATTTCCAGCAGCTGAAGACTGGCCACTCTTGTATGTATTGTTTTCCACCACAAATACTTAAAAATGCAGTCGATATTTTTTGCTTCTGTCTAAAAACCTCTGATATAAAAAACTGTGTCTAAGGAGAAATGCATCCGCTTTCGAGGTTTGTTAGACTGATCTGCATAACTGATGAGATTCTCTGTAGAAGACAAATGCTCCGTTATAGTTTTAAGCAAGCATTACTGTTTTCTTAAAATTCAGAACCTGTATTACTGTCTGGTGTGCTGATTTGAGCCTTTCAACTGGAGAAAACAAATGCAAAAATCATACTATTAAGTGTGATAAATATATTGATGTATAGGATTCAGCTCTTGCAAGGATTCTGTTCTGAAATTAGCAGAATTATTTATTTCTCTATGTCTGGAGCTGTTTGAGCACTAGAAACCCCGAAGTAAATACAATTTGCCCTTGAACAGTAGTATAGTTTAGGAATGTAAGGCCATTGCTTTAATTTGAAAACTACATGAGCTGTGTGGATAACAGGTTTCTTAATCTGCACACATTATGTAGACCTTTCATGTCATTTTAATGTTTAGTTTACAGTCAGGTCATAATGTGTGATGCTGGAAACAGGGTGAATGAAAGCACAACCTTCTCCTCCCGTTTGTGAGAGAGGAAAAAGTGGGGAGGAGAAGTGTCTTAACAGCTGTCATTGCCAAAGATTATTTAAAAGCTGTAAAAGCCTTCATTTGCCTTCAGGAGTTGTGACATATGGTCAGAAACGGTTTGAAGATTTATTGTCATCTTTGTTGGATGAGATTCAAAGTGTTCTTTAACAAGGATCTTGTCCCTCATCATCCTTGGAAAAATCCTTCAGAAATTGTAAAGCATAGAGAAAGCAGACAGAGAATAATGAGCTGCCTTTTTTTTTTTTTTTTTTTTTTTTTTTTTTTTTTTTTAAGAAAGGCACTAAGCAGGGTTGCCAGATGAAATAAAAGAAATATTCATGGTGAAAGTGCACTTTACTTTTTACTTGCAATCTAATTTTTTTTATGCCACTTTTGCATCATGTTCATCAACAAAAAATTTTTCTTATCCAGTTAATTCAGATTTCAGTTGCAAATTGTGCACGCTACACTTCACAGAATGATTCAGGAGCAATTTGGAGGCATGAAGCTTCTCAGTCCGATTACAGCTATCCATTTTGTCTGGACCTCCCCCACCCCATCCTTTAAAAAATAAGGTAATAAGTATAGTTATCGGATGTGGATTTCACATTTTGAAGGCATGATGGGACCTTTCCACCCCTAAAAGCCCATCAAAACTTATGAGGCCAAGAAAGCGACAGGACAGTACCGAATGACAGGCTGCTTGATCAAGCAAAGTAAAAGGCTTTGGTAAAGGGAGGACAATTGCCTGAGCATAGAAATGTTTAAAATCAAAAACAGCCCCACATATGCGTATTAAAATGGTAAAGGACATATCTTCTCTAACTTCATTTTCCAAATTGAATCTGCATGGAAAATACTGTGCTTATTCTCACTCCCACTGGCTGCCACACCTGTGGGAATTAAGAATAAAGCCCATCTCTATGAATATTGAAAGACACATTGATCTCATAGTATACGAAGTATCAGTGAGATACGGTAAAGGGCACCTTTTTTATCCCTCTCTAAATTTTGCATAAGTCAGACTGATTTAAGCTTCAGCTGTATAAAACCCTCCAATTTTAGCAGACTTGACAGGAATTTATTGTGTTCCAGTAAGAAAATAACACAGAAACATAATACTCCAATCATATTTTTAAGGGTAGCTTCACACTCTAAAGTTATGGCGCTTGCACTATGGAATTATAGTTACTTTCAGATTCAATGTCCTTGCTTGTTTCCTGAATAACAATAATATATCAAATAGTCAGGAAATTAATCATCAACATATGTAAAACTTTTCACTATCTCTTAGCTGAGAGAGCACGGCTGATGCAAGCAGGAGGGCAGGCAGAGACCACCACGTTAACTTTGGAAACCCTCCTCTGCCTCAGTGTGGGAGGGAGGAGAAAGGCACAGGACAAATTTGGGAAGGTTTAATGACTGCAGCGTGAACCTCTGAATCGCTGCCACTGTAACCTGTTACAAAGATGATCCAGCAGGAGTGAAAGGCAGAGAAGTCACCTAGATGCATCTTTTCTCAGGTTTCAGAGTACAAGAAACCAAGTAGAAGCACTAAGTGAAAGACAGACTTGGCCAGGGAGCTTAGCCTTAGCACTGCCTTAGCTTTATTGCTGTTGCTGCTGCTGTCACTGAAATTTGCTCCTCCTTTTGGGAGGACGAAGAGTATCCAAAAACTCTTTGCACTGTCCTTTTCCATGTTTTCCTGTTGAATGAAAATTTTACCAATATTACGTAAAAATAAAATCACTTGTTCCAGCATCTGTGTACCATCAGAAGCGAAACACAACTTTACCTTTGAACAGAAACTATTTTGACAAATCTGCTGGAAGATTCTGGCTACATATATGGTAGCAAATGACACCTATTCAGAACTGTTTCCTGGCAATGAGGCCAGCAGGCCCAATCTATACTATTAAATGCTCTTTACCTCCAGAGCAATATGACTGTGCGCAACATGCCCATAGGAACAGTGACTGCTATATGGTACTCCAAGCTTCATTTTTGCCACCCATGCCACTGCAGGGAGGAAAATGGGCCGTAATTCCTCTTCTGCAGGGTTCCTTTTCTGAGCTTTCTACCTGTTTAATTCTTGATCCAATTGCCACAGAGCTTCATTGTTCCTGACAGGAGCTTTGTTTTCCTGGCTGGCAAGACCTTCCTAAGCTTCAGACTGTATTTTTGAAATCCACCAATACTAGGTCTCGCTTACATACTTGCGTTATCACTGTGTGATAGGAACAACACCAATGTACGAAACACAACTGCCAAACTTGCCTGAGAAACTTTGAACACCACCTAGCCTGGTGAAAAATACCCTTTTTGATTTTTCCAGGGGTTCGATCGGCAAATGCTATTCCTAGCATGGGAGTTCCCTGCGGTCCGTGAGGCATGGGTGTTTAAAATAACTAATTGAAGAAGGTAATCACCGTGTTCTGTAACCCAAGAGAGGGCTTGTTCCTAGCTCCTAGCTCCAAGTCAAGACTCAAATGTGGAAAGAAGGAAGGAAAGCATAAAAATGGAGATGTGCAGTTCAGAGTAGAAATGTAGCCAACCTTGATAAGGAAGAAAAAAAAAATCCTTTTCTACCTGCATCTGCATCTCGAATAACCAAGATGAGCAAACTATCCAAGAATATAGTGAATCAGTCTTGGCCTTTTATGAGAGATGAATAAACTTGGGCCCATATATGTTGCCTTAGAAATTCCTGCAATGGGATATACTTCACAGTATTATTCATCATTTCTGAGATGCCTAACTAAGCTCTAACAGTTTTCTGAATCACTTGAGATTTGTTCCTTATTAATGCTAATTTAAATCTTGTTGAAGAGTTGATAGCAAATCTGTCATAAACAGAAAGTCTCCCTTTCTATTTTTATTTTTTTAAGGAAAGTTTGTGCTAGGAAGCAAATATTAGTCATTCTGATTTGATTTTTCTGTGATTCACTGAGGTACTGCTCCTCGACATAAATTAACCTTGTTGATACAGTTATATAGAAACTCTCCTGTGGCCTTCCTAGTCTTTTTTCAAATACCTGTTTTTATGATTGCAGACCCAAGGCATATATAAAAAGGTACTAATATATTGCTGTGAACCTCAAATATACTGATCCATCAATAGTTATTGTCTCATTAAGTACCTTGTAAAAAGGAGTTTCAAGTATGCACATTAAATGATAGCTAGGAGACCTACATAATGAATGTATAAGTTTATCCTAATCAAATGCCGTTTTCCAGATAGAATTTCGTGATCCCTGGGCTAAGGAGAGCTCAGCAGGGGGCTAATTACAGTGGTACTACTGGTATGAAAAATAGTTGCTCTCCCTTACAGGAAAGTTTCTGTAGTCTTCTAGGTCAAGATAATGAAGCACTGTTTGGCAGTCGGGAAGACTGCAAATAACAGCTGCTTTTCTTAGAAGTTGGTGTAGATGATTTTCCTGAAATTTGTAAAACATCTGCGAAGTAGTTGCCATTGCTTCTGAGAGTTCCAGTAACTAGGACAAATCAAATGTACTTTATCTAAGATACTACGAATGTTTGAGAATAAATAACATTTAACACAAGCAAAGGAAGAACCATCCCTTCTAAAAGACATCAGTATATAATATCCACTAACATCAAGCCTGTATTCAATTTAATGGGGGGGCAAATTTTTCAAAGAGCGTACAACAGTATAGTTGCATTCACTTGGCACTTGTAGAGTAGGAGCTACAACTAATCTTAGCATTGATGTGTTGTATTACGAATTTGGCCCTTGTATTTTTGGGCTTACCCAGTGAGCTGTAACTCTGTAGATACAGAGAAAAGTAGAACTTATGCATTTGCACAAAAATAGACATTAATTTTACTTGTGCGTGTGTGCATCAGTGTCCAATACACAGTGTGCATGCTTCATAAGAAGATACCATTTCTATTTCCTGATGAGCAGAATAACAGTTAGAATCTCTGGATCTTTATCTTTCACGCCAGGGTGATAAGCAAGTTGGAGAAACCTAAATTATATGGATTACAGAATACTAGGACCATCAAGCTTTTGGTTTAGGCTTTAACTGCTATATAGCTATAGCTATATGCTAATGCTTGGTATGTAGCGTACCACATACCAAGGTCAGGGAAGCTTTTATCTCTCTCTTACTCCTTTTTCTGTAGCAAAGATGTATATTTATGTGGTCTCAGATAAGGAAGAAGCAAATAGATCTGTGTTTGCTTTCTTAGATACTGATTAAAATCTGTGAGGATGGGTTCTGAAATTATTTTGTGTGTTTTTTGTTGCAAAGGTTTGGCCACTTTTAGCTTCCACTTGGGGATAGCTTAATGTAGTACTTGCAGTGAATCATTTGTTTCCCTTTAAACACTGCCAAAATTTGAAGAATATTTAGTAATGTTAATGAAAAATACTGGTATGCAGTTTTGTATCATCAACAAAACTATGATGTCTACATGGTGGATGAATAAATGTTCATGGCCTATAATAGGATTAGTGCACATGGATCTTTCTAACATCTTTTATATCACAGCTCTGGCCTTATCTCTAAGGAATGTAAGAGGTCAGTAAAAGAGTGCAGGAAAACAGTGTTACATTCCTAGCATGCAAAAGTGTCAGTGAATGATCTTTCTCACGAATGGTTTCGTTCTCTTAAAATCACCCATTCCTTTCTCTCTTATTTTTTATTAAATCTTTTTTCATTAAGAACTATTTCTGAGACTTAGCTCTCTAACTTACTCTTTCTAGCTGTTATAGCTGGTTGGAGAAGTTTTAACTTTCTTTTGTCCAACTCAATGTTGCAAAATTGGGCCTCTGAGATGTATGTGTTTCTCTCTTTTATTTCTAATCCTAGGTTTTAGAGAGAAAAAGGCTGATAAAACGAACCCGTCACAGGTTATAATGAAGAGCTGCTTTTCAGAAAACTAGACATAACCTGAAATGAGTGAAAGGGAAAAAAATGCATTGGGGAATCTCAGAAATATGGTGCAAAATATTTGGTTCTAAATCCAGAATTCCTGACTGACCTTAGGATTGTCATGAATGTTCATTTTTACTTCTGTTTTCCAATCAATAAAACATTTATAAAGCTTAATGAGCACAGACAAAAGTCTCAGAGAGAATTTATTTGTCTAAGTGTACATATATAGTAACGTATTTTATACTGTGACGGACTCACAGACAATGAAGTAACTGAATTTAGAGATAGCAATAAAATGGGGAAAGGTTTGGACTTTGATTTAGTGCTCCTGAAAGTTTTCCTAACACTTCTCCACACATTTCTGAGGGTTTCTGTTGTGCAAAGTGTAGACCATACGTAATTTTGAAAACTCTCATCGTTGGATTTAAATGCCAGTAAAGCCAGTGGTGATTCAGCATCTGCTAGTCTAGCTTATCGAAATTTGAAGGTAACCCATGTATATTTTTCTCCTTGGTGCCCAGGCATAACTGTGATGAGCTTTGGAGATGCTGAGTTTTGAAGCAAACCCATTTCCTTTCAAAAGTATGAAAAACAAACTGATGTGCAGGTCTCTATAGTATATGCAAGGTATGAGTAACCCTGTCAGATTTACTCTTTCAGCATTCAGCAGACTACTTAAGGAAAGAGATATTAATTCATTTTTAATGTTAGGAAAATATAGTCATTAAAAAGCAGATAACATAAAATGCCAGAAATGCTTTTAACATTACATGAAGTGCACTACTTGCCTAAATAGCTTGCTACTTTTGGAGATCTAGATATGCTGAGGTATTAAATATTAAAATAGAGGTTGCTTTTTAAAATGCAGTGTTTCTTATCAGAAAAACAGTTTGAACAAGCAGTGCTGTTGTATAATGCATGATGTTGCTAATAAGAGAGTCTCGGAAAATCATTTTTTACACTGTAAGAATGATTAGTGTTTTGAATAAGAAAAACGCTTTCTCTGTTCATATTCCCATATATAACATATATAACAGTGCTGTCAAGCTGCATGTGATTGTAAATTTGCAATACATTCTCAGTCATATGAGGTCCATTCTGGGCTTTCATCATATTTTTGTATATATTCTGTTTATCAGCTCTGTTAGCAGATTATACATAACCTTGACTGGAAAGTGATACTCAATGAGCAGTTATCAGTGTTTCAGTGTTGGTTTAGATAAATTTATTGGAGGGGTTCTGCAGGGTCTGCTCTATGTCTGGTATTATTTAATATTCACAGTATTGATTTGAATGAGATAATAAGAACTATGCTTATTAAATTTTCAGATGACACCAAGCTGGTCACTGTTGTACCTCCAACATTAAAAGATAAGATTAAAATTCTAATGATTCTGTTATATAGGAGAAATCACTGGGAAAAAAAGGGGATATAATTCAGTAAATATAAATGAAAAATTTTACATTCGGGAGAAAATGCAGGTTAGATGCATGGTGAGGAACGATTGATTAGACAACATGTTAAAGAAAATTTTCTATGCTCACAAAGCATTAGAAATTGAGCGTAAGTCATAAATGACATGATAATGCCAAAAAGCAAAGTATACAATGAGATAGATAAACAGGAGTATTATCTGAAAGATATATAGATACTCAGATACAGGGGTATTTTGTCCAGATTTGGGCACAACTGAGAAAGAGCAATTGTAGATGGTCCAGTCAAGGTAATAAGAATAAGCAGAGAATATAAAGTCTGAGGAAAGGTGGAGGAAACTGAGTTTTTCAGTTAATAAAACATCTTAAACCATGTAAAAGGTAGCTATTAAAAAAAAAAACAGGAAACACTGTGTTCTCCATGTTTACAGCAAAAGAAATGGGTGTTAGACATAATAACTAAAATGTCTAGCATTAAGGCTAGTGAAGCACTAGAATTGATTGCCTAGGGAGAATTCAAGAGCAGATTAGATAAAAATCTTTCAATAATGGAAAAGACATTGAAGACTGTTAGATGACCTAGAGCTCTGTATTTTATTCTGAGAGAGATTTCCTTGGAGCAAACAGCAGTGCTTGTCCAGCCCAGGTGCCAATTTTCATCCTGCAAAAACCAGTAAACCAGGGTCTCACTGCAGGATGGAGCTGGAATTGATTAGAGCTCCCAAACCTAAGAGCTAAGAAATGAATAATATTTTAACTTTGATCTTTTTTTTTCACAGTATAAATTATGTTTTAGTGAGAACTAAATGGTGCTGCTGTGGAGGCTTTGGCATGTGACTGTATTTTTATTCAAATGGACAGAGTAGCACACCTTTTACCTATGTGAATGTTTCTTTTAAGCAAATCTCCAAGATACTGGAAAATTTTCAGACCAAAAACCTAGGCTTGGGAAGCAGATAGGAATAACATACTTGTTTTGAGTGCTTAAGGTTGTTTGTGAAAGTCTGTTTCATGTTGGGTTGGTTTGTGTCTTGGTGATAGCATGCAACGGTATGGCTTAAGAGCAAGGCCAATAATGTTTTCACTCAACATTACAATTGAAGTGGTCACTATTATGGGAAAGTGAGAGGCTTCAGATAATGCCATATGCTAGCATGAAGCTGAACAACTTGAGAGGAAGGGACATCAGACTGGAAGGACCTGGATTCAGTTTTTGCCCTTGCCACTGACTTTGAGCAAATCACTTCATCACTTTCTTCCTTTCCCCTTGCTCTCATTTGCCTCGTGTAAACAAATTCTTTCGCAAGGAGTGCAAGCAACGTCTCTCACTGTGTATTTAATAAAATGGCCACCCCTATTCCATTGGGGACTTCGAGGCACTATTAGCATTTAATAATAACAATGTAAGATGAATAGGGAAGCTTGTAAATAAGGTTCATATGCACATCACACATCTAGTCTGGTCAGATGCATCAGGCATTGCAAGTGGCAGATCAGTACCATTGCAGCCAGAATCTGCTTTGCTGCTTAGTCCCTTTGAAATATTAAGATTTGTTACTTACTCTGTTATTCACAGCAACAACAATAAAAGGGATTGAGTAAAAATTTTCATAATAGTCACTCTAGTAGTCTACTTATATTCCTTGCATCATCCCCATCCTGCTGTCTTTCATCTCTCCAGTATTATAAAACTCCTTTTCAATAAGTATTTCTATTAAGAGATATACTTAATGCTATAAATATTGACATTTTGTGTTGCACATGGTCTGGGGATAATACGTCTATCTTCTTCAAGCTATCACATAGAGTCTGCATGCAGGCTTATATGAACTCTACCTTTTGCATGTATTTTTGTTCTCTTTGAGTCAGAAGTTGATTTTAAAGTCTACAGTTCATATTAAATGTAAACTTAGGAGTAATCCATTTTTTTGCAATCACAGGAACTGAAATTTTTGGCTACCCATGAAAGGGATTAGGTTCCCTGAAACAATTTTTGGGTAACGGAGTACTCTCAGTGTCAAGTAGAATAGATCTTCTGAATTATTTCAGCAGACTGATGCCTCCAACCTAATCCGTTTTGCTGATTTAAGTGGCCTATGCTGCAGCCTGATGTGAATCACAGCGAGGATTGTTAGATTCACTAACATGTAAGACTTTGTGGGAATCAGAAGTATTCTGGATTCCAGAATGTCCTTGACCAGAACTTTAAATGGAAAGCATTAGAGAGAGTGGCGAATGGAGTATTCAGGAAGAAAAGCAGCACTTATAGAACTATATGAACCTTTTAGGAAAAAGGTCTAGTTAGTTGGATCTGAAGTATAGTACAGATCTGAAGTAAATAAATAGACATCACTTAGCTTTTTGCACATGCAGTTTTTGGGGAACTTTTCCCCTCCCCAAAGAATAAATTCTGACTTTCATTACTTGTTTGTAAATTATTCATTCTGTCTTCATTTGTTTAAGTCTAGAAATGAGGAATCTTGGTACATGTTGTGGTAGTGACTGGAAAGCCTGACATCTTCACTAACGCTTGGTCCAGTGTTTCCAACTGCTAATACCTCAGCACCTGGAGACTGAAAATCTTTTCTAGTTTCTCCTGCAGTCTTCTGTCTGCTCATGATTTCTCATGAAGAAGCTACAGAAGATAGAGAGGCTGTCATGAAGAGAGGCTTAGACTAACTTTTCTGAGTTAAATGAAAAAAGCAATGACTGAAGAAAGCCAGATTTGGCCACGCTTGAGATACTGAGCAGTAGCATATTCCCTAAATAGGCCCATTGACTCTGAATTCAATATAACTGTTTCAATGTGGTAATGAATCAATACGGCATGTAGATCATAACCAGACTTCAGAAACTGGCCAGATTCCTTAGCAGGAAATATATTTTTATAACATTGTAATGTTAGTTTTAAGCCTAGGATGCTGCTGATGTGAGATTTTTGTAGAACAGTCTCACAAAATGTTTTAGTGATCGATAATTTTGATTATTCTAAAACATTTGAATACATTATTCTTTTTTAGAAAGGTTTTTCAGTTACATTTCTCAAGATTAGTGTTTACCTGCTGTGATAGGCATGCACTATAGACTGTGTCAACTTACTGCTTTTACATTCAGATCAAATGTCAGTTGTTTGAATGGTCTTTTGTATCTTGTGGTCACTCTGCTTTAGACTCTCATTTAAGTAACTGAATGTTCAGTGTCCAAGCTTGAACTCCCAGATTCCCTTTATAGTCAATGAAGAGACACAGGTATTTCCAGAGAGCAGTTCATTTCATCCTAAAATAGGTATCTGCTTGGGTGAAACAAATTTCCCTGTAGTAAAGTCTGTTTCTTTGTCATTGTAGGCTTCCTAATACTCAAATTCACACATCTAATTTTTAGATGTCTGAAAGTAGAGGAGATTAATCTCATCTCATTAGGCAATCAGTCTTACAAATATGAAAGTATTTCTTTAAAAGAAAAGTATTATGGGAATTTCAGATGTATTGCTTGATAAATTTCTTAAGTGGTTGGCTGAATTACCAGGGAGATCTGTTTATCACATATCCTGAACTGAGAGCAGCCCGCAATGTTCAACAGCTGAGAAACATTTTGATTTCCTGCTTTAAGGTATATTAAGTCACTTACTCCCAAGATGATATTGTATGCCTGTGTTGGTGAAAATGATACAGATATTCTTCATAGCCAGTCTCAGGAGGTGAGAAATTTATACTTTTGTTTCTTATCAACAAAGGAAGTTGGATTTGATTTTCTGCTGTCTTTCAGCTGATAGTCATTTACGCTTGTGCCAAGAACAAAACTTTAGCAAGTCAAATAGTTGGTTCTGTGTAATTCAGATCTGTCAGATCTCACACACTGAGCAGGAGGTTCCTGTCCTTCTCATGTTTGACTCCCGTCTTGTGCTTCTTTACTGTAGCACCTATATATTTGCCCTACAGTGCTGTGGCCTCTCTCTTCCATGAAGCCCTGTGCAAGAAGTTCTGCCCAGCTTGCTCTGGGATCTGTTGACCAACTGCATGTGTGATATGGGATCAGGAAACAAGCCAAATACTGACAATGTGATACTGCTGCCAAGGCAGTCCTTATAGCCTGGTCTTGCTCCAAAGGACTCTATTGGAAGGCATTTTCTCTTTCTACAGCCTTGTGTGCAGTCATATAGCTGTCATGTGATAACATGTAATAAGACATCTATAAGGTGTAATCTGAAGTCTTCTATAACAGTAGAGGAGAAAGCTGAGAAATATGCACATTTGTCTTTATTTCAGAGATACAAATGGCAACAGAAGCAGCAAGAGTCTTGTGACTCCGATCCAACTGAATTTGTGAGGTTTCATAGCAATACTGATATCAAGTAAAACAGAAACAAAATTCATTGATTGTCCAGTAAATAGCACATTTGATGTATCCCAGCATATGTAAATACTTGTAGGTGGCTAAAAGAGGCAATGTGAGGTATGACAATTGAAGAGAAAAAAAAAAAAAAAAGAGGAAAGAAAAGATTACCCCTTAATACAAAGCAAAATACTGCCTAATCACTAAGATCTGAAAACAAATTTTAAGGAAGACAAATCAGTGAAGCCATTGCCTAACCCTTTCAGGGAATGGAATCTACCAACAAGAACCTTCTCTTCTGCTGTATGTATTCAGCTCAGAAAAAGAAATAAATGGAACATTCAAATAATGGAAGAATCTGCATATTCATCACTTCTACGGAAATGAAATTTGCTATGCGAACGTGATAAGAATTGCATTTGAGTAGCATTGATAAGTGAATGTCAAAGCATACATTTTTAGGAGACAATCTGGTTACTTTGGCAACTCAAGCATTATTAGTCACTTCTGATAAGGCATCCTTCTTTCATTACCACCTGTGGCCTTTGTCACTCCGTTTCCTAGTAACATCAAATTGTTTTGATAGAAAGTAATTAACATATTCAGTTGTAACAAGACTATACCTAAATTTGATCGCTCTTTATTGTTTTTCTCAAGGTAGCATAACAGAATTTAACAGAAAGCTTTGTTTCCTTTTCTTTTCTTTATTCCCAGACAAACCTGAGAGAATTACACTAAATTACTGAGGCATCTATATATCTGAGCCCATTAAAATAATATAATTAGGTTTAAAAAAATGCAAGGTAGGATTGCTGCTTTAGATCAAGGGATATTTGATTAAGAAGAGGAAAAAATAGCCTTGAGTTATAGTAAGATATAAATGACTATTAGGAGAGTGTAGGGAAAGCTGAAACAATTTAGAGATACAGAATTAATTAAAACTTTTCAAAATATAATTGTGAATGGTTTTTGTTGTGAATTTCCTTGATTCATTTAACCACTTTTAAAGTCCTGATAGTCCTAAGTCAGTTAAAACACTGACTTTCTAAAAGTTTTGTAGAAGAAATGTTTTTAGGTTTTATCAAGATAACTACCCATGTAACGAAACATACACATTCATATGTACATATGTATGTGCTACATACAGTATTTTTCAGGATACAAGATGCTTTTCTTGCTGCTGCTGTGCCTGGCATGGCAAAGAAGGCAAGGCAGGGAAGCTGTGTTCCTGGTGGCAGCAGCAACTCCCTGAATTCAATTACTGATTACTTTAGTATATTACAGAATTGCAGAATGGCCAGCGTCAGAACCTCTGGAGAGATCCAACCCCACCTCCAACCCCCCTGCTCAAAGAGAGGTTTCTCAGGACCATGTCCAGTTGGGTTTTGAATATCCCCAAGGATAGAGACTCCACAACCTTTCTGGGCAACCTGTTCCAGTGTTTGATTGTCCTTGGAGTAAAAAGCCTTTTCTTTTGTTTAAACCACATTTTCTGTATTTCAGTTAGTGCCCATTGCTTTTTGTCCAGTCACTGGCCAGCACTGAGAAGAGTGTGGCCCTGTTTTCTTTATTCTCCCCTCATTAGATATTTATACACATTGATAAGATCCTGCCCTGAGCTTTCTCTTCGCCACGCTAAACAGTCCCAGCTCTCTCAGTCTCTCCTCGTATGAAATGCTTCAGTCCCATCATCTTCATGGCCCTTCACTGGACTCACTCCAGTATGTCATGTTTCTTTCTTTTACTGGGGAGCCAAGAACTGGAACAGCACTGCAGATGTAGCCTCACCAGGGCTGAGCAGAGGGGAAGGGTCACCTTCCTCGACCTGCCAGCAACACTGTTCCTCATGTATTCCAGGGTACTGTTGGTCTTTCTTGCCATAAGGACACATTGTTAGCTCATGTCCAACTTTTGTCCACCAAGACCCGCAGATTGTTTTCCTTCTCTGAAAACCTGCTCTCCAGCTGGTCGGCCCCCAGCCTATACTGGCGCATGGGGTTCTTCTTCCCCAGGTGCAGGACTTTGCACTTTTATTGAGCTTCATGAGGTTCCCACTGGCCCATTTCTCCAGCTTGTCAAGGCCCCCCTGAATGGCAGCTCAGCCATCTGCTGCACCAGCCCCTGCTCCCAGTTTTGTGTCATCTGTGAACTTGCTGAGTGTGCATTTGATCCCATCATCTAGGTCGTCAATGAAGATGTTAAACAACATTGACCCCTAGGGGACACCACTAGTGACTGGCCTCCAGCTGGACTTGATGCTGCTGATCACAACCCTCTGAGTCTGGCAGTTCAGCTAGTTTTCAGTCCAACTCACTGTCTACTTATCTAGCCCATACTTCATCAGCTTGTCTATAGGGATGTTATGGGAGACAGTGTCAATGTCCTTACGGAAGTCAACATAACATCCGCTGCTCTTCCCTTGTCCAGCAAGCTAGTCATTTCATCAATCTATAGGGTTCTTCAGGAATAATTTCTCCTTTGTAAAACCATGCTGGCTACTCCCAAGCATCTTTTTGTCCTTCATATTTTTGGAAATAGTGTCCAGGATTAGTCGCTCCATCAGCTTCCCAGGGATTGAGGTGAGGCTGACTGGCCTGTAGTTCCCTGGATCCTCCTTCTTGCCCTTTTTGAAGATTGGAGTGACATTTCCTTTCTTCCAGTCCTCAGGGACCTCTCCTGATCACCATGACCTTTTAAAGATGATCAAGAGTGGCCTCGCAATGATACTGGCCAGCTCCCTCAGCACTCGTGGGTGCATCCTGTCTGGTCTCATGGACCAGTTTGTATGTCCAGTTTGTTTAAATGTTCCCTAACATGATTCCTCTCCACTGAGAGTGAGTCCTCCTTGCTCCCAACTTTCCCACAGGTCTCAGGGACCTGATATTCCTGAAGGTCAGTCTTACCGGTATAGTCCAAGGTGAAACAGGCATTGAGTTCTGTGGTCTTTTCCATGTCCTTTGTCACCAAGTCCCCTGTCCAGTTCAGCAGCCAGCCCACATTTCCCTTCATCTTCCTTTTGCTGCTGATATATATATATTATCAAAACATAATGTCATAACATAATATAAGGCCTGATAAGAAAAGGAAACCCTGAAAATCACTGCAGATATCAGAAATGGGTGTTTTTCTAGCTGTTCGATTCTTGAGCTATGTGCATAGCAGTATCCATTCCGTGTCCTTGGAATGTGACCTCATGAACATCGTAGCGGGAGCTGCTAGCCATTTAGACCAGTGTTGTTGTTGGAAACTTAGTGGCTTTGGCACCTACTGTATCCCATATTTTCCAGGTACAGGTGCAGATGTGCAAAATGACAGGAAGTGTAATGCCATATATTCTGACAGTTAGTACGTAAGTAAAAGTTACCAAAAGAATTTTAAATTTTAAATAGGCATAATTCAATTTGAAATGAGGAAACAGCAACTGACTAACTGTGAATAAATGCATCACAGACCATTGCATATTATACTCATGAAAAACACAAAATAGAAAATGTGTTTGTGTATATGAATCTGAGTTTGCCTTCCTGACTAATGCTACCAATGTATTTGAGTGCTGTATGTATAAATCCCATTGAAATCCCATCTAAGAGCACAAGCAAAAAGCAATTTACAGAGAGGTGAGAGGAATACTTTTTCGACAGCTGTAATTGAAGGGAGAAAATTAGAGAAAGTTTTCTGTTGCATTTCAGACAGATTTATTAAATATTTTCAGTTCTTTTTTTTAGACAGTGGGAATTTCTGAATATGTTGCCTTACATAATAAAACACACTATTGCAATGCTGTCAAAATATTTAGTGTTTTATGATGTTGCATAAATCTCTTTTTTAGCAGTCACACTTTTATTTTTGGTAGAAATATAGTTACCAGAAAGTCCTGCATAATGTAATCATAACATTTTCTGATTGATCCTCCTTTTTTATTGACCGGTTGTGATTTTATTTAATTGCCTAGAAATGTAACAGTAAGTTCATATTGAGGACTTGTATTTGTTGAATGTTGATACTGATTACATTGGGTATTTTTGGTGATGCAATCTAGTTCTCAAAGATTGCAGCAGATTAGAAAACTTCACCTTCGGGTACTTCTTTTAATATTTTACATAAACTTTGATCCTCTATCTGGTTCTCTGTAAGACAATGGGACAGGGGAGAGTAAGAGCTATTCTGTAGCATTCATTGCTAAGTAGCATTCATTGGTTCATTTCCATGATGAAATAGTTTCCTGAAGCCAGATTATGAATTTCAATAATGTTTTACCACTTCTTCTGTTTAGCAATGCAAACAGAACTCTCCATATTCTTTGGAAGTAATGGGGGAAGCAGATCATTTTATATTACAGTGTAGGAATGAAGTGATTGTTTTCCATTAGCAGCTTTATTTCCTATTCGTGACAACTAGGAATATATTACCAGCAGCATTTATAAAATTTACTTATTTATTAAAAAAAAAATCCTATGACTAGATATTTCTTGTATTAGACTATTGTTGCAACAGAACTGTGAGGAAAGTTAATGTGAATTGGGTACAAATGTTTCACAATCTTTGCAGAAAACAAAAACGCTTCAATTTTCATTTTTTTCAACAATCATTCCTTTCGGACACAGAATATAATGTATAATTCTAGTCAAAATTTGCTCAAACTGGAAATGTTAAAATATCAAATAAGTCATAACTTATTCAGAGCAACAAAGAAAAATATATGAATATTCTGTTGCTCAATCTTGACTGTTTCCTTTGAGAAGAACATGATGTCTTCATGACCAGAGAAAAGGACAAAATTCATCAAATAAATTATTCATAAAAAATGATTGCCCATCTATAGTGACATCATGGAGAGTAATAGTCTCCTCTTACATTATGACTGTTCAGGCCAAACCTAATCCAGAAGTGCATTAATATTTGAATTTGATATTCTGAAGTAATTGAGTCAGCATTAGGAAGTTTAATGGAAACAACAATTTAAGACCTTGATCTTGCGATCTTGTCCTTAGAAATAGGCTCCTGCACTGCTCATACAAGTTTTTTTCCAGTCTAATTCATGAAACGAAAAATTGGGGAACACTCAGTAATGTTGAAACTTTAATCAACATTGGAACAAGTTTCTCACAATAACAGAATCCAAAATTACTGTGTCATTTTACACAGAAAAAATCTTTGGTTCAGCTATCAGTGAGATCATCAAACATCCTGACTGTTTGTACTGATAGTGAATTTGTGCTTAGTGGTGTTGGGAATGATTCAGTCATAAGCTAGCATGGGTTTAACAAGGCATTTTTGCTCAGCTTAGCTAGGAGTGACCACTATGATTCATCTCATCTAATTTCTAAGCCATTTAAAAATCAGTCATTTCTTCTAAGTTGTCATTTAGGACATATTTGTAGGTAAGGGAGATGGTCAAGAATTTCTGGAAGGCAGTTAAAATACTTATCTCCTTTAATTACAAAGAAAGGGCATTGATCCATGCACATGCATGTACACAGGTACATCTGGTAGAAGAGAAACAAGGATACGATCACTTGTGAATTGGAGAAATGGATACATATCTTTCAGTAATGTCATGATCACATTCATCTTACCCTGTGTAGACATCTGTACATCCGGTGAATTCCACCCTAATGTCACATATTATCTCCACTGACTGTAAAAGTAGCATAAGCTACTACAGAGGTGTAGACTAGCCCAAATGTAGACACCTGCAACACAGAGAGATATAAAGTTAGATTAAGTAAATCCTACCTTCTTCGACTATGAAATTAAACTATATTTACAAGAAAGGCCATTGAATATGCTGTGGTGAAGTGAGTCAGAATTTTGATATTGAGTTTCTTGACTGCCTACTAGAAGGTACTTGATGTGAAATCTCTATGACTTCCTGCTGTCAGCAGCTGGTTTTTTGGTCTCTCCAAATGGCAAGGGACTTTTCATTGTGACTTTGATTTTTAAAAAGACATCTGTGATTATATTCTAGAGCAATACCTGCTATTTTGTAAGCAAAAAGGCTCCAAACTGAATTGTTTTTAGCCTCATTCCTAATCCTTTTGCAATTTTTTCAGTTTTGGATAATGTAGAAAATGAGTTTATTCAGTATCTATCTGCTAAACCAGTGCAGCTATGAGGAAAAAGAACTATAAACTGTATCTGAACTTGCATGTATATTTCTACCAGAATCCTGATGTGAAAACCATGTAACCAGATCCAAATCCTAAATACAAATTATACATACTATAACTATGATCCCACATGGGATCTGTTGAAATTAAAAGGCTGTAGGCATAGTGCATTTTGGGGGATACAATTACGGATCAGGACTTGTCATTTGAAGCAAAAATAAATTTGTCAAGCTTAAACCAACCAATCTGAAAATTCAAAAGATGCTTCACAGGGAATTCCTTCTCTTTAGAGTGAGAGTTATTTGAAAAAATATTTATCCAGCAAATAAATTTGTGTGACAATAAATTTGGGTACACGTTTAATCTGGAAAATAAGTTGCTTGAATAAAGTAGTAACTGCAGCATCTTCCTTTCCAAGAGAAGGAGAGACGGTGGCAGAATTGAATGTTTATGTGTGAGGGGGAGAATCTTATCAATATTCTGTAATTTAATTTTGTTCTCTGTAACCTGAACCTGTTTCTGGAATTATGTCAAGGTTAATAATTCTTACCTTTAGTCATTTGAAAATAATACTTTCTACAGACGTACAGAGAGCTGATTAACTTACCTTGTATGTCTGTGAGTCTTATTACTTTAAAGGGAGTTCATTCAAGTGGCAGCATGTATTGAAGTGGAGATTTGATTTAAAAGCTAAGTTTACTAACTGTATGGGGGTGTGGGCACTAAAAATATGCCATCAAAAGAATATTGTATTTTGAAATTAATGTTGTTTTCCTGTAACTGGAGTACATTTATTCTATTAATACATTTATCCAAGTCAACCTTGTTTTTCATTTTTTTTGAAACTTATTTAACTAAATAAAAGTTTTTCAGAGACAGTATTTCCAAGAAAGAGCTGAAGACCGTGATGATAGTATGACAAGCAAATAGCAGTGTAGTTTAATGCACCAATATCACCTTGAGATTGGGAAGCTGTGTTCAGGGGTCAGCAGGATATTAGGAAACCTGATCTATGACTATAAACAATTGTTTAGAAAGAATGAGGACTATGGTAGGAAAACAGATATTCAGCTTTACCCTCCTGTGTGCCTGGGAGTTGACATAGTGGAGCAGAGTACTCTGCTGGGATCAAGGAGAAATGGCATGGCCATCATCAGTAAGATGAGATGCAGCTGACTCAAGAAATTCCCTTTGCAAATAAATCAGACTTCCAGGCAAATAACAGGGAAAAGAATTTTGCTAATGGTACAGCACTGCAAGAACAAAATGCTCGTCTTGTCTGTGTGAATGGTCAAACTTGCTGATGGGCAGTAAGTTTGTTTAGCCCTACTGACTGATACACAGGCATTAGCCAGTTTAGATGGAGGCCTGGTGAATGAAAAAGAGCAATGAAACAAGAAAGGAAAAGGTAAATAAACTTATGTTTAGCACTGTATAGGTTATGCTTTTGTTTCTTCTTGTTTAGATTCTGTTTTGGTGTATTCCAGTATGTGGTTTTGAAAAACAGTTTGATTTTGAAATGCAATCAATCAAAAGTGCTAGAATATATGCAATATTAAAAAAAAAAAAAAAAAACAGAATGCAGGTAAAATAGAGCCCAGGCAGAAGACCAGTGCACGGCAAACTGCCTCTCTATTTTACTGCATTTTACTATTTTATTTCTAGGGAAGAAGCTGAAAGGAACTGCCTCAAACTTAAGTCAGTAAAAAGTATTGAGAAAAACAAATAGTAATTTTGTATCATGTTGCTTAAATTTCCTGTTTCACAGTAAGGGAAGATGGCAGCTGCAAAATGACTTTTTAAATGAAGTGACCTAAAAGGATCCAGATCTTTGAAAAACTTTTTAGGTTTTTTCATGGGGTAGGAATTTTTTAAAGCACAGGAGACTAAGGCTAGGAATAAATGGTTAGTTTCTACAAAGGAGGGAGGTTCCCCTAAGGGTGAGATAAAACTTGTGCTCTTTAACCTATCTATGAATGACCTAAAATGGAGGGGAGGGGGAATGAATGGGGGGATGATATTGAAGTGATAAAGTTGTTGATCATACCAAATTACTCAGGGCAATGAAATGAAAACTGGTGAGCTGAAGAAAGAGCTGGTGTTATTAGCTGGGTGGTAATGTGGCAGGTGAAATCCAGTGTTGATAAACACAAAGTATCATACATGGGGAAAAAGTAAGCCTAACTAATATATTTTATGCATACAGTTATGCGTAATAATAAGTATGTGTGTGCACAATGATTACCTGTAGATCAGGTATTACTTTTCAGGAAAGAGATCTTAGAGTCATGAGGACAGTTACTGAATCTCACTCCTCCACAGCTGTCAAAAAGGCACATAAAACTTCAGGAATTTTTAAGAATGGCCAATGAAAAAGAAGCATCATTATGCTAATGTACAAATAGATGTTCTGCCCTCATGTTGCATTCATTGCATTCAGTTCTGCCCACCTCTAATCAAAAAAGATTAGAAGAACTTAAAATTGTGCAAAGGTAATGAGAAAGGGATGATGAGAAATATGGACTTCTACGTATCCATTAGAAAGAATATTAAATAAATTAAGAGTGTTCAGCCTTTAAAAGAGATGATTGATTGAGGTCAAAGGAGATGCTGGAGATCTCCATAACATATGGAGAAAATGGCCAGGTAATGATTAGTCACCATGTTTTATTGTACAAGGAAAACTGACTGGCATTCAATTAAATTGTCAGGCAGTGAGTTTAAAAGAAACATAAGTAAGCACTTTTCTCACGTGACCCATAATTGAAGGGTGGAGATCACAGGATCTTGCTGTGGCCAGATGTACGAATGCATTCAAAGAGCAATTGGATGAATTATCAGCACAAAGTCTGTTAACTGTAGCAAAGGTGTAGCAAATGCAGTTATATACAGGTTATTCTTATCAGGTTGTCCTTAAACTACCAGCTGCAAAAATTTGGAAGCATGTCTTGGGAAAGTGTCACTCCACCATTTCCTTGTTCTTATACTTCTTCTCTAGCTATCCATAATTTTCTCTAATTGTTATAACACTGAATAAAGGATGTTCAGGGACTGTAGGGTCTGTAGTTCAGGCAGCTCGTAGACTGTCCACTTTTGGATCAGCACCTCCAAAGCAGATTGGCTAAATCTGTGCTACATAATACTTAGTGATGAATTTCTTCTCAGCCCCATATGGTAGTCGTGTGGCCCAAGCACACAATTCTGATTTTTGAGCTTTTTTAATTATTATTATTTTTCAGTTCAGTGTGCCTGAAACAATGTGAAGGTTGTGTTGCAGCCTACCACAACAGGTTTTTATGATATGAAATGGATGGTAGGTGTTGCATGCCAGCAGGTGAGGGCAAGTGATTATTCCCTCTGCTGAGCATACAGGAGTCCACATCAGGAATACTGCATCCAGTTTTGGGCTTTCCAATATATAGACATTGTCACACGTTGACATGTCATCTACCAGGAACCCCAGATCTTTTTCTGCAGTTGCATGTTGTTGTTCCATCCCAGATGCAGGACTTCGACAAGGAGAAAAATGGGCCATCATGAACCTCATGAAATTCAGCAAAGACAAATGCAAAGTCTTTCTGAATAGCAGTTCTGATCTCAAGCATAGTAACTCCCCCCCCCCCCGCCCCCAGTTTGGTTTCATTCTTTAACTTCTTGGAGGTATGTATTAGTCTCAGGATCAGCTCTTGAGAAATAGCACCCCAGACTGGCTGCTTGCTAGACTTTGAACCATTAAACTCCACCTTTTGTTCCAAATTGCATCCAGTTTTTCACCCACCCTGTAATTCAGCCACCCAGTCCATCTTTCCCTAGTTTGGCTACAAGGATGTTATAGAAAACTCTGTCAAAGACTCTACTAAAATCAAAATAAATGACTTCCGCCACTTCCCCTCCTCCCCCCCCCCCCCCCCCCCCCGCGTCATCCACAGAGGCTTTTAACTCCTCATAAAAAGCAATAGGGTTGGTCAAGTACAATTTGCCCTTCGTAAATCTGGGATGACTATTCACAGTCACCTCTTGTCCTTAATGTGCCTGGAAATGGATTCCATGGGGACTTGCTCCATAAGCTTCACAAGGCTTTCATATTTTTAAGTTAAACAAACCAAAGTAAAAAAACAAGATAAAAGCTTTCTTCTAAAAAATTCTTCTTTGCCCTCCTGATCATCCTGGTAGCATTGCTTCAAGTTTATTCCAGTTTGCATTCATATATTTTGATCACTGATGAGACTGGCATAGAGTATTCTAGATAAAGTTTAATATTGTTTCTTACAGAGTTGCGGTAATACTTCACTTCTGCAAATACACATAACATTTGCATTTTGCAGCCTTCATTATGCTGGTGTCTTTCAGTTATCCGCTGCTCAACAAATAAACCTAGTTCTGTCACATCTTTTGCTACTCCATTTCCACTTAGTAACATTATTCCCTAACTGTGTGCCCTTTTTTTCTAATTCTGTTATTCCTGAAGATGCAAGTATTCCTATATGATATTTTTATCCTCCAGCCTTGTGTCATGAACAAATTTCATTATTGTACTTTTGCTCTTTGTGCCAAAATCACTAATGAAAAGATCCTTAAGGAACTCCGTAAGTAACTTCCTTCCAGTGAAATATATTGCTTTCTCCCCTTGAACCAGCTTTCTCTTTACCTCAGTTAGTGTGCTAATAAATGTTAAATATTTTTATATTAAGTAATAACTTTTCAAGTGTTATCATATCTAATGTTTAGGGAAATCTGGAGAGTTATATCCCTCTTCACATTTTCTAAGTAGTTCATTTTCTAAATATAAGGTCAGTCTGGCAACTATATTCAGTATATATTTCTAAATCATTTTTTCACTCATCAGCATTCATTTTAACTATCCTTTTTCCAAAAATCACTCTAAAACATATCATTTTTTAACATTAGTCTAAAGGAATCTGCATTTTTATGTCTCGTTTGCCCTTTCTTGAAGGTAGGTTTTACATTTGCTAATGTCCAGTCATATGAAACCTTGTGTAAGAACCTTATGCTTCTTGCTAGCCAAATTGAAACGTGTCACAGAAACATAGGTATAGAATTACCAAGTAGTTTTCTACACAAAATGAGATTTGACAGGAAGAAATCCATGGGACAGCGTGTCCCAGGTAGCATCAACAAAAGGAGACAAGTCTGCACCCAGTCAACAAACGCATCAGATCTGTTGAGGATATTTGGCTTATTTTTGCTTGTCTTGAAAGGTTGAAAGTTACCCTATGTTCTTCGATTCTGCATGATGAATGCATGTGTTTGCCAGATCCCAGAAAAGATTTAGGGGAGAGAGGGGATATGAAGGGACTATGTATAGCCGTTCCAGCTGATGCCTCCAAACATAGCACATAACCTCTTGGTCATGTGTTGTAGCTGTGCAGCTGCGTGCTACAAATTGTGACTGTATCCACCATGATACAGCAGGAGATTACAGCTAGGATTGCCCTTGCATGGCAGATACAGTCACAGGGAAGAAGAGAGGCTGCTGTATTGCAAATGCATGGTCTGTGGTACGATCTGCATCCGCCTGTGATCTCTCTCACAGGTTCAACACAGGCAACTTAACATGGTTTTGATGCACCCTTAGCCGAACTGGCTATGTTGTCTGGAATCCTATAGATGCCATAGCTACAATAGCAAAAGCCATTGTGACAGATGCAGGTATACCGACAATAGCATTTTGGCTTTCATTAAATCAGCATGAGTTTTCCCATTGAATTCTGCTGTGTTTTAATCGAGCTATTTTGAAAAACTCACCTGACACGGAAATATTAACATTTTCAGTTTCTAGAATTATTAATCAGGAATCATTAACAGATGATAATAAATGGAAGATATAGGAGAACTGCCTTGACTACCCTTCACAGATAGGTAGCGTTTTATTGTGTATTTATTCATCCTCACTCTTGAAGAGAGCAATAAAAAAAAAAAGATATTTTTGTGTGGCTTCCTTCATACATTAGACAAAATGCTAGCTTATAACATTTACATTTGAACAGTGTTTGAATCACTGAAGTGGAAGTAAAAGTAACAGTAACAGGGTTGTGGGTTTCTTTTGTAATTTTGTGAAAGGAACAGTCACCTCACTTTATGAACAGCAAGTTCTTAGGTCAGGGAGCATTCAGAGACAAGCCATAAAACAAAGAATAATATAGTGTGGATATCAGTAAAATAGTGGAATCAGCACTTCCTACTCTATTTAACTGAAAAAGGATGAGGCCTGCCTTGGGAACTAATGCCTCTTAACAGTGTTTGGGCAGAGAGCCAAAAGGAAAATGCATTTCAGAAAGAGAAAGGAGGACTGGTAGTCTGTAGGATAGGTAATCATGGCAAGCCACCCTAAAGCAGCTAAATCCAGGGTTTTAAATTGAGCATGAATGAGACTTTCAAGTCCATGTGGATGAAACTAGAAATCAGCAGTGTATTTATAAGATTTGCAGTGAAATAGAAGCTTGCAGTTTAGACTTTCACTTACTGTCCAGTCCAGAATCAAATTTATGTAAGTAACATGAGCTAGTAATATAGAAATTATTTTTTTTACTGTTAGGTTTTATATTCAGTTGCGGTGTTACAGGATATTAACTGGAAGACATATTACCTTAGTGACGTGTCCATCCTTGAATACTCCATGTAGAGTTCACAAAATCTAGTTTTTCAGTTTTAGTGCTTCATTTTATTGTGTATCTTGTTTATGCGAAATATAAAAGGAAATCTGTTCTATTAGCTTAAGCGTAAATGAAAGTTACTGCCCCTACACCCTTTTCTTCCTCAAATTGTTTTCGATTTTAATCCAAGAGTATAAGTAAGTGCTTTAATAATAAGCAGTAAACATATCTCTTTAGGCACATACTAAGGATTTTTTTTTTTCAAAAGTAATCATATTTTCAAGTTCAGATGAGTATGAAGAAATGGTGGAACAGAAGTGTGTGCCCATGCTAATGAAAATCTTACTATAGTAATAGTAGGAACTCTTACTGTGATCTGCAAATCGCAAATGTAGGACCTGAAAACTGCTGACATTAGGAAGAGTGGTAATTAAGGTACAAATAGTTTTAGAATATCTATTTCCTTTTAAGAAATACCTGACATCATTGCTTTTAATTTGACTCCTAAATGCTACTGGGAATTAATTAAGTCAAATATCTATGTTAATCTTGCTTCTGACTTGTTAGTCTTTTTAAGCATACAGAAGAAGTAATCTAAGGGTATCAGGTCTGAATCTGTCCTTATATTATACAGCAAATGGTAACAACCTGCTGAACATGTTAACTTTCATGCCTTTCTGGAAACTAACAGCAACAAAAAAACCTTCTTGCTCATTTCTCTTCAAAATCAGAGTTTTAATGAGATTTCAGAAGTATATGACTTAGCTGTTTTGATCCCAAATATTTCCCCCAGCATTAAATAACTATGCATTTGTTTGAGATCTGGGTTTTTTTAGGCATTCAATTTGTACTCTGTTATCTTAAAAAAACAGAATTATAATTTTTTTTGGTGGCAGTCATAGCAGTCCTTCAATCTACTACCAAGGCGATCTCACAACAGGGCATACAGTAATTGTTAATTTTGTGAAATCTTGAATGCTGCATATCCCCCATAGCACCCTTTTACCTCCTTAAAACCAAAACTTTTGTTATATCTTATGACCTAATATGTTCCCAGACTTTGAGGGATTTATGATTTTGAAGAGAGGAAAGAAGAAGCACAGAAAATTTCACAGCATCTATAATTTTTATTCTGCATGGAGATGCTGTTCTCATTGTCATTTCCAGTGATCTTATAACCAGAGATGTCACAAATAAATAGTCCTATGTGTCATCCGTTGGTCTTTAGAGTTGAAAGATATGCAATACTGTGAATTAGTAGCAATGCTTTTAAATATAATAGTCATTGAGGTTTGATTTCAAAACTTCTGTGTATGTTCATTAAAATTGACGTCAATAGAAGTAGCAAAAATATGGACCAGCAGGCTTTCGTTTTTTGAGTCAGTTGTTGTGGGCTTATTTTGTTTTTCCAAGATAATTTTCATACTAAGCAATACATCAAATTTAATTTTTATGGAACTTACTGTTCTTCTTACCCAAATATAACCACAGTTCCTTTGATCTCATTCCTGTGTGAGAATCTGCACAAGCAAAGGGGAGGCTAACACACAGCTATGTCAAATACATGTGATAAATCATGTGGAAACTTGAATTTCTTAAGGCTCTCTCTTATGAATGGCAGAGACAAGGAACTCTGAAGTTTTTCCACAGATGACCAAACAAAAAGATTTGTGCAAATATCTGGAAATTTTCAAGTCAGGCACAGCCTTTTCCATAAAGATTTTCATGCGAAAGTAGGGAATTACAGTGGAAACTTTGCTCCTCTGGCTTTACTAAAAAGATACTGTATATTTTCTAGAGAAATATTCTGAAGGACTGAATAATTTTTAAGCAGGTTATCCTAGTATTTTCTTTTATTTGTCTCATGGCTTATAAAGACTAACAAGACATGAACTGTGCTTCGTTTTGGGAAAACTATCAAAAAGCTATTAATCCAGATCTTAAATAAAGGTCTTAAGGGATAAATGTACTTAGCTTTCCTGATTTATATCACAAATACACAGTAACCTTTCTGCTGAGATCAGGTCTTCTACAGGTTCATCTTTCACACTCTTCCTAAGTAAACCAGTAATAAGGTAACTGATTACAAATGATTGTATAAACATAGCTAAATCTTGGACTTTCATACCACTACTTCAGATGAGCTGTGTGTGTTATGCTGCTAGAACAATACTGAAAAAAGAACAAGGTGTAGCAACCTTTTTTCCCACATTTTATCTAAGAGCGGTATTAAAATGATTCATGTGGCTTAATTGCTATTATTTCTTTTTCTGCTTTTACATTATTTTAAGGGATTTTCAGTAGACAAAGCAATAGCATGCAAAACTACAGTTACATGTAAAATGCAGAACTGGATTTCACAGAACTTTTTGTATCTATGCACCTGTAGCATAGATGAATAAAATAACTGCTTCATCAGGAGATAAAATGCAAAGTACTGCTCATGAACAGCTGTTTAAACTGAAGCTCTAATTTTCTAAAATTCTCTAAATATTTTCAAATCAGTGGCCTTTTCCTCATAGGATTGCTTATGTATTATAAATGTATGATTGCTGATGCAACACAAAAACCTTCACACTATTCTCAAATATAGAAGTAATAGAGTTTTCATTGAAATGGGGACTTGAATCTAGATGTTTCCACTCATATGCTAGCTTCAAAACTATGGAGTTGTGCTTCCTAAATCTATCTTACATAAGATATGTAACATATCTAACGTATCTTAAGCTATTCCACAGAAATTGAACTGTTTCAGATGGAGAGACTGAGAGAGAACGAAGCTTCAGCATTAAATACTCTGGCTGGAGTTCGTCTCACAGAATTCTAGGCACTGAAGCACTATAAAAGATTTTAGTCTGAAGAAGGAATTTAGTTAATAGAAGGAGTTAGATGATAGGAAAAAAAATAGAAATGCGCAAAAGCTACATGACCTCCTCCAAAGATAGTCATCTAAAATAATCATAATGGTAATGACACTGACAGCAGCTAAATGTAGGTGAGATGCATCCAGCCAGTCTAGAATGAGTAATCTCAGTACCACAGAAATTTGGATCAAGTTCTCTCAGAGGTGCAGAGCTTTATTTGGCTCTCTTTCACCTGCAGTGGATGCTCGATCTGCTGAATTACACAACAGCTCTTGCCCTTCTGAATTGTCTGTGCCCTGGGTAATAGACGGCTCTGAAAACACCTCCTGCTTGAGTTGCTTAAGAAAGTGGAGGAAAACTTAGTTCATGAGTCTGGCTGTAGTCAAGAAGCCTGCCTGTTTGCTCCGGTCAATAGGTATGCAGTCGCAGCATAGTCTAAAATGTAGACTTTGGCACTTGGGAAATGTTCTTGTAATAAATTACGTACTTGAGGAAGTCAGATACTGTCAGTGTTAGGCAATAATACTGTGTAGGTTTTGAGGATCTTAACTTTTGATTTAGGTACCTGAAAATGGCAACTGAATGCTTAAGTCTCTTTTGGGAATTTAGTGTAAACAAAATAAATCTGTTCTAGCTCTTTCCTAAGTCAAGTGGGAATGCATAGTCTTTGTTTTGCATATTTTCTCTGATGTGTTTCAGAGGAGTTTTTGTCATACATTTTGGAAGACCTTATTGTCTTCCCAAGGAAAATAATCAAAAGCCATGTGCTTCCATCCCTAGGAAAAAATAGCTTTATTTTAAAGGAAGCTTTTCAAAAGTCTACAGTTATATTTTAAAACTTCTTTAAAAAAAGCAACAGAAACACTCTTTGCTCTGGGCACTGAAGGCAACGATTGTGTTTTAGCCATTGAATTTGTGTTAACATTCTTCCTATGCTGTATACTTTTATGTACTTTGTGTACTTACCTTTGTGTCCTGAGATTATAATCTCTCTGGTCATGACACAGGAAACCTAAGCACCTAATTTCAAATGGTGCATTTGAGGTGATCAATTTGGATTAGTCACCTGAAAATAGGAACACATCATCTTAACACTTAAAATGACTCTCTTATTTTTTAGTCCTCCATGCTTGTTCATGAAGAAGAGGAGAGAGTTGGGAAGAACCCTTTTACAGATTCTCTACCTTCAGATTTACAGAATTTCATAGCAGCCTCATTAATGATCTATACCTTTTCTTTCTCTTTTTATGTAAAACTGTTTCACACTAGATATTTGGAAAGGTAGCAACTCCCCAGCTGATTCCAATCTCTGACATGAATTCTGGCATCCTCTGCCTCATCTCCGGTGTCTGTTTTCCTTGGCTACATTTTCTTCAGTCCTAGACCCTAGCAGCCAATAATAATAACAACAACAACAAAGTAATGTATGGAAGGGTGAATGATAAAGAAGCACACAGAAAACTAATATCTAGTGGAGCAGTTCAGATGTCAATATTTGATGCCATTATCTTCTCTCTCAGATCATTAAACAGCTGATGATGCTGAAATGGAGCAGCGAACTGCTTTGGCAGCATTGCGTGTATAACTATTATGCTTCCCTTCTTATGCTAACTATTTGTAGAAGGATTGGCTGGAGTTCTCACTTGTCCCAAGGAAAACTTCCTTTACCATTTCATAAACAGCTGCTGAATTATATGCCCAGTAATTTTTAAACTTTCTGGATGTTTCTGGGCTGAGTTGTTCTGCTCAAAGCTCTGCAAGTGTACACATACTTGAATAAAGCACATCAAAGCCCCTGCTTTTTCTATCTTTTCTTCTACAGAAGAGAGTGAATGGGCAGCAGCACATAAATACTTCATAAAGCACTTCTAGTATAACATTATTCTCCGAAATGTGAAACAACACTAAAGCAAAGTAGTACCAAGGTAACAAGAAAGGGCAAACTATATCCAGAGAGAAATTCAGATTGTAGAACTGCAATGTAATAAATAGAAGGGAAAATGTTTTAAGATACCATGGACTTACAAAAGAGAATTGAGATATCTAATATAAAGAAGTTTAGAAGTTTAGTTTTAAAGAACTTGTGTTCCAGAAGGAAGTTTATCTACTTAGAAGAGGTACTCTGAAAGCAGAATTAGTGAAATAACTTAAGTAAAATGGCAGTGCATTTTGGGGTTGGATGTGGATACGTGAATAATTGGAAAGCGGTGCAGGGAGGGGCTTTAGGTGTGCAGCAAAGTTTTGTTTGATACATGTGCGAGGTAAAAGCAGTATAGGACTCCTGCCGTATAAACATGGAGTTGTCGTATGCATTTCTCAAACTATCAGTGGACTGCAAGTGTTAAAATTCTTCTGTATCCTTCCCATTTTCAGTGAATAAGATCGACTGCATCTAATTCTGTTCATCTCTCTCTTTCGCATAAGATGCTTCAGAAAATACCAGCTGCTTTGTTTCTAAGAGGCCTTTTATCCTTATGCAAGTCACAGGTGATGCAGTAAACTTTCTTATAGACAAAATTACATCCTAAGACTGTATTTGTAGTCTTATGACTGTACCAAACTGATGCTATGAGCAAGAGGAAAAATAAAATTAGTGAAACAAAACCACCAGATAAAATATAGAGTGGAAAAGAAAATCCTTTCAAAAATCAAAACAAGCAACTAATATTCTAAAAGTACAGATCCTTATTTTACAGCTGTTGGGCTGAAGACAGAAAGATCAGAAGAGTTGGGGAGGAAAAAAAAAAGTCCTAGGAGGAATTTCAAAGGTTCGTGTTCCCCATTGGTTCAATACAGAATCCTTTGCCTAAAACATTGCTGCTCTAACCTTTTACTAAGGGTGAATATTGCACAGTCTCCACAGACAGCCCACTCCTGTATTTAATCAGCATTCTTATTAGAACTTTTGTTTCTTAACTAAAGCTTCCTTTCTGGAATGTAAAGCCATTTCTTCTTATCTTATACACAATGGACGTGGAGAATGGCTTATTTCCATTCTCTTTACAACTGCCTGCTTCTTAATATTTGAGACTTTATACTCCTGCTTCAGTTTTTTCTTCTATGAAAAACAAATCCAGCTGTTTCTATAGGTCATCATTACTAGACATCTGGTTGCTCCCCTTTAGCATCTCTTCTGTTGACCCATTTTTCTTTGAATGACAAAGCTCAAAACCAGGTTCAGCAGGCCAATCCCAAATGAGTATTTTAAGTGGCTTGCAAAAAATATTCCTCTTTATACATCTTAGTATGATAGCTGTTTTTCCAGTCATATGGCATTGGTAGCTCACTGTCAGCTGAGAGTTCAACATACGGGTTAGATTTGCCCTTCACAGCTGCCACTCTGCCAGTTGTTCCCCATCTAGTATTTTTGCAGTTGTTTATTCTACCTAACAGAAGACCTTTTTTTTTTTTCCGTAATAAATTGCATCCTTTTTCTTTCAGACCGCATCTTCATTTGTTAGTCCTATTTTCTAAACCATTTTTTATTTTGTTGTCTGTGACTATATTCTCTGTTCGGTCACACAGGTGTCAGTGAAGTTTGTCAATGAAATATGAAGAGTATTGATGTGTTGCTGGATCTACATCTGTTGATCATCGTATGTCCTTTCAGCCTTAGTATGAACTATTGATAACTACTCTGTGAATACAGCTCTTAAACCAGTTCTGCACGTGTCTTAGAAAAGTTTTGTGTATAACATAATTGCTTGCATATAAAAATATCTTGTGATGCAAGAGGATAGGTGAGGGTAATTAAATTGGATTTGTTCTTGACAAATCTGTGTTGGCTGTTTTTCATCTTCAGGTTATCTTTTAAGTTTTTAAAATTGTTAATTTCTTCCAGTATTGTTTCAGGAATTGAACTTAAGCTGAGTAGTTTATATTTCGTTTTCTCTTCCTTTTCCCACTTTTTAAAGATAAAGGCTGTGTATGACCTTTTTAAATCTTCTGAAATGTCAGCATGCTCTTTGAAAGATTACCACTAATGCTTCTGACATTGCTTCAGTCAGTATTTCATGTACTCTGAGGTGAATTTCAGGAGACTCAGCTGATTTGACAACATCTAATTAATCCAGATATTCCCTCATCAGTTCTTCCCTATTCTTATCTGATATCTTACCTATCTTTTAAAAATGTTAGCTACCTGATACCTACCTGGTAAATGCAGTATCATCCTGTTTTCCCTACTACTAGTTAGATAGGCTTGTGCTTAGGAAAGCAATGGAGAGTAGTGTTGAATATTCTTGTAACTAACAACTTAAGCCAGGTTTGATCCTCTGCTGCCAGGAACTTTTCAGGGTCAGACAAAGCTTATCTCTCTCTAACCAGCCATCAGAGAATTTTCTGCAAGGTGGTCAGAGACTTCCTTGTGGTCCCTGATATGGAGAGTCTTTTCTTTTTTACTGAAATAAATTTCACCACAGAGTTAGATCTATGTCTCTAAAATGTCCTTAAAAGTAGGATTCAGGTTGCAATTCAGACACCTCATTTTAGGGGCTCCAGTGCACTTGCCTAAACTTAAGAGCTCAGACCTTTCTGAGACATGCTACGATGTCCAGGATGTCCTTGTAGCACAGGACCAGCATGACAGGGCCTTCATCTGCCACTTCAGGTCAGGCTTCAGTTACTCACATGTAGACATTTGGTGCCATTTGAAATGTCCTGGAATGTCCTGCTTGGCTTCAGCCACCAGTTCAGAAGGTCACAGGTCTCCCGTAGGCCTTCGTTCATATCCGACAGGTCATGCAGATACCCCAGATAAACCAGAGGGTCCCAGGGTGTCTCCAGTGGGTCTAGGCACCTAGGTTCATGCAGCTGTGTTCCCCCAGCCATTGTGTACGTAGACCTGTAAGTTAGGTGTCTCATTTACAACTTAAATCCCTCTGCAAATTTCAGAATAATAAAGTTATTACTGATTTGAAATAGTGCTGCTTCTCATTGAAAATGTTTACATGCTCTTTTCTTCAGAAACCATGTACATATATACTTAATTCTTTTCCTTTATTCTTTAGTACCGAGGAATGTAAATAAGCACAATCCTCCCCCGTGCTGTTTTAAAGAGTTAATTTTCTTGCTGCTCTTTTGTAAACTGAAGCCATAATCCTCTATTTCTGACACGAAAACTGCTTGCTGTGGAAATAATTGCAATGTTACCAAACCTGGTTAAGAGTTCGGGTGAGAAGCAGCTGGAGGAACAAAAAAATTCTTGGAAACAAAGATTCTCTGTTTATGTAACTATCCTTGGTAATGAATATGGTGTAAAAGCAGAATTGTTTCTAAATATTTTTTTCCCCAAAGTTCTGCAAGATGTATGATTTTTTTTCAGCTAGCAACAAAATTCTTTTTTTCCATGTTTCTGTGTGAATAGCTTTAATAATGGAAAAAGAGAGAAACAAAATAGAGAATACCTGTGTTCTTCAGTCATGTATGATAAACCTAAAATTAACCCCCCCCCAAAATCTGAAACAAAGTAAAACTAGATCACTTTAATGGAATACTGCAATAAATGAAAAGAAGATTTCTTTAATAGCATCCCATAAAGAACTGCTTACTTTGGGGTGAAGTGAGTAATGTTGCCCATTTATCATCATATGTAAATAATATTGACGAGTCTGTCTTTTGTATGCTGAGAGCACTGCTAAACATTCAGTCACAGAGATTTACACTAAAACATGTTGACAGCTTGCAGACATTTTAACCCAGAGACAAGTATCTTTGTGTGGCCACTAATGATTCTGATGTATGAAAAACCAGTGACTGAAATGAAACAGTGAGAAGCAGACTAAATTAAATGTAACTATCACATACTTGAAAACATTGCTGATAGGTTATACAGTAGGTGTACATCCCAATTGTTAAGCCCTAGTTCCAGGCTCCTAAGTGCGTATGATTTATTTGTACTTAAAACTAAATCACGTTGATGTTCTGTACATTACTTTGGCTAAATGGATAAGTCAAGAGGAGATAAAGTCTGAGGTTTTGTTTGATCAGATGTGCTTAGCAAATAAATGTTAGAGAATTAAAGTTGACAGTAACAATCTTCAGCACTTGGCTGAATTGGCTGTTCAGCTGTAATTAATGTATCTTGTATCATAGGTGGAATACAGTTTTAAATATGCTTTATTCTCCAACTTTAAAACAATATTATATTTATTATTTGAGCGATAACTAGATTTAGCAATCCACCAAACACTGAAGAGGAGTCTCTTCCTTACGCAAAAGAATTTACATTTAAGACGAGTTAACGCGTTCCTGTTTCTTTGTTCATTGCAGTTGTGAGTATCTTTGCTCCTCTGGACCTCTGTTATTGTCTCCCACTTCTGTGACTGCGCCGTTCCAGCTACAGGAGGTGTTTTGCAGACATGCACAAAGTACATGTACCGGGGATCAAAGGATAGAAAGAAAAAGCAAAATTTGAAGGCAGGGAAAAAAGAAGCTAAAAAATGTGGATGAAAGAGGGTTGTTATGAAAAGTCTCTACTTCATCTGTGCAAATTCGTATTCTGGACAAGACATGAAAGACAAACTTCCTGAAATCACAGAGACCCTTAAGCCGTGAGAGACTCCTTCCCCCTTGCTGGCCATGCGGGAAGCAACCGGCTATGTTTCTAGGATCTGCCTGCAACAAGAAGTTTGTGTAGTAGCACGTGATTACTTTACCAGTATATGCTTAAGCTCAAATTGGCTTAAGATACCTCTCCAAGTTCAAGTATAAATTAGAAGTTGTGTAGATTTATGGAATCTATTGCTGGCTAATGAATAAGGGAAAACTATAATTTCTAATACTTATGAAGCAATAGTGACCAACCCCTCTCCCTCAAACTTTGTAACATCACCATAAAACCCTGTCTAATGATATCATGGCAAAAATTTAATCTCTTTCATGAAATCTGTGTGCAATTGAGTAATGAAATTATAACATAGAGCAAATTTCAGCCTATTCACTGCATTTTTGATCAATGAAGGTACTAGTGCCATGTGTACAAATTGCCAAAAAGTTTATTAGGAATATTGTTTTGACCATGGAACACTTACACAAAAGTAATAATCAGAATTAATTTTCATATGAAAAGTGTAAAAACCTGAGTCCATGGTAAAGCTCTGATTTCTCACTTCCTGGGATAGAACACTAACATGAAATTACTACATCAAACTTTAACACCTATTAAATAGAACTAAATTAACTTACAGGAGTGAATTAAAAAAGAATTTTAAGTTGTACTCAACACTCAGGCTTAAGAAATGCTTGTTTGTTGCAGCCAGCTTGTTCACACACATTTTAATTATTCCCTTGGGATCTTGTGGTGTGTTTTTAATTTGCTTTTGCTAGCCCTGACAATCAACAGTGCCTTTTAAATTGGTGACTTTTAGCATTGCCAAGAGAACATTTATGATTAACTTTCCTATCGCTGCTTTCATTCTAAGCCTTCTGCTAGCTTCTCTTTTTTTTTCTTTCATTTAATTTTATCAAAGTCAATCTGAAACTGAAACAAAGCAGTTCGTCAGCGTTACTTGGTGAGAAAATAAGGGTTGTGGCTACATTAGCAAGGAGTACAGTCCAGTAAGAGTAGATGTAGAGTGAACGTTTCACTGTAGGGTGAAATAGCTGATGCTGAGGACCTGATGTCTACATTATATGCATATCAGAGTGTTTATTTTATTCTAGTTCTGATGGTTCTGTGGACTGTATCTCTGTTAAAAGTTGGAATACCTTAGACACAGTCCTGAAGTACATCTTTAGCAACAGTTTAATTTGAAAGCAAACTAGTACGTGCATGCCCTTTGAGACTGGTCCATGACGTGAACCAAAACATAGTAAGTGCAGACTTCATTGGAAAATTCACTTCAAAAGCTTATTCTTGATCCAAACCAAAGTGCTAAAATAGACACAGCCAAGGATTAAGTGCATAAGGGACCACTATGAAGCAAAAACAGCTGGGGAAAAAAAGATCCTTTCTCAAAAGACAAAATGTCCTGTGATTCTTGATCAAACTGTAGAGACTCCAAAATAGCCTGCCAATATTCAAAGCGTTATTCAAACTTGTGTAAAGGTACACAACATTACTTGAGAAACTTGCTTAAATCAGTATTTGGTGGATGGTGTTTTGTTCTGCTTTGGAGATGCTAGCAGAGAGGTTTGCTAGGCACCACCAGAAGACCATCTTGCAAGATACTGTCTTTAAGCAAACTAAGCAGCTGGCCAACTCTGAATCTCTCTGAATCATTGAATCTGAATTTGGGGTACTCAGCTTGAAATGTAAAGTGGCTTTGTGTTGTGCTTGAGACAAAAGAGGCACAGTAAAGTGACAAGCATAGAGTTTCCTCTCTACTGCTTTGTTCTTCTAGCAATCTGCATTGTGAGTACTTTCTGAGCTGTAAACATCTTTCTGTTTGTAAACATTTTTTCTTGCATTTGTCTAATAACTCCTGAGCCCTGTTATAATTTTAGCATCCTAAACAGAATATGTGGTAATGAGTAAAATACAGAATACCTACTTTTTTAAGCCATGACCTGCTTTGGTGCCTTCTTGGGACATAGGATAGACCCAAAAAATCTGTCAAATGAAACAGTTAGTTGGTGCTGATGACCTGATATCCTACAATACACATCTGAGAGGGTTTTACTTCGAACTAGCTGTAGTCTGGTTCCATGAATGCTCGTTAGTGACTGGATCATGTTAGGTGAGTATCTGGTGTGCATCTTTCAGTTTATTTTCATTTGAAAGGAATCTATTTCGTGGGCTCTGAAGCTGCTCTGCAATGTGAAACAAAGTTGATACTTGCTTCAAAAGTGTTCTCCAGATTTCAACAAAGCATTAATATTGATTCACATTGCCAACAGGCATTCCCTAGTCTTCGCTACTCATCGTCTTATGGATCTCCTTTATATTTCCTCAATAATCTCTTTTCCTAGAGCCCTAGTATATGTAATTCCACTTTGTTTGAAAGTATTCCATATTTTTGATCATCCATGTTGCCTTCTCAAGTTTATTATCTCCTTGAGAACTGAACTGCAAAATTCAGATTCTTCACTGCTAACAGAGCTTTCTGACCATGTTGTAGCAATTCAAAACAAGGTAATTGTTTCACCCAGCTGGTCAGTCCCTGAAACTGGTAGACTGGTTTTGCTCCCTAGGTTGGCACACAGTCATTCTGGAGGAGAAAACAGCCTCATTCACATGTAGAACAAAGTGGAGGAGAAGCGGAAGGAGGCAGTTAGGAAACAGGAAGTTTGCAGGACTAAAGGAATTAAAAGAATTGTCAAGGGAAATTGGAGGAAAAGATAGGGGAGATGGGAAGGGCACAGCAGGGAGATCTATAGTCACACAGGTTTCCTTCAGAATTTGGGAGAAAATTCAATATTCATCTGCAAATATCTACCAAAAAGATTGGCAGAACAGCATCCCTCTTAACAACTGGTTCTGTTAGGTTATGTCTACACTGATGTTTTGCTTTGGGGCAGTGCTGAAAGTCTGAGCAGGGTCCCGAAGTCACCCCCACTTACTTTATGTCAGAGAGCTGGGTCACAGAGCTGTTCAGGTGTTTTCAGAAGAAGCCAAGAAAACCTCCCAAAAAATCCCCCAAAGTTCCACTGCAGGTGCAAGCTAAATACGCTCCAAACCTTTTTGGAGACTTAAGGGTCCTAACCAATGACTGGTCTTTTGGATTGTCCACCATGTCTGGTGGGAACATTCAGTCCAGGGGACTAGATCCCCCCCTAGTCTGAGGGGAAACTCCTCTTCAACATATAATATCATTGCAGGGGTCTCGGCACCATCTACTTTGATCTGCTAATCCTCTTCTGTTGCATCAAATTACTTGCTAATGTATACATAGGCTTAGAAACTAACTGATAATTACCCTGAATATCCTGTGCATCTAACATTTAGTGCAGGGCTTATTATGGTTTCACAAAGCATTTGTGACATTTGCTTTGTTTTGTTTTTATAAGGCAAAAAAGTGACTTTTAAAAGAGTGATAGACCCATGTAAACAAGGTCTGGAAAGGCTGGAAAGCCATGTGCTCAAATGTTAGGAAATGTCAGCATTAAGATGGCAGAGGTGCCAAGCAGTTCATAACTGTGAATTGAGTCAATTACAGCAGAGCTTTGGATATATGATATGAATTGTCTGCTACTATTAAAAGTCAGGTTCTGTGTGCCTTAAGTGAAAAATAATAATAATAATAAAGTAGTGTGTAATGTAGATGGCTTTCCCTTCTTTTTAACTAAGTGGTTATTACTGATATCACTCCAGGGTTAGTTCACAAACACTTTGTGCAGCTTTCAAAGCAACACTGCTGTCAGGGGTGTGTGTATATTTTGTGATGCAGAAACATACATATGAGGGAGGGAGACCCCATGGTCTCCGTTCTTCATCACTTATAATCTATACCAAATTGCAATCAGAGCTGTTGTGAATTATAGCCAAACTATTTAAAGAGTGAGAATAGTCCCAAATAAAAACAAAAATAACCAAGCTGTACTAGCTTCTGCTACTGTGATTATCTCTGCCATCCAAATGGTGTGGCTGCAACTCTTGCATGGCAAGAACATTGCTTCTGTATCTCCAAAAGTTCTGCTACCTGTCTATAGCACTGGCCACAGAACCTCATCAGCATTTCCTGTGCCAAGCCTGTAACTTCTGTTTCAGTAAAAAAATACCTTTTAGACAGACACCCAAACTTTGTCCATTGCCTCCTTATTTAAAAATGTGACCTTGCTTCCATATGTATTTGTCTAATTTCATGCTCTAGCTGGCACAGGGGAGGGGGGAAAGAGAGAAAGGGGCAAGGATCTGATATGCTCAGATTATTCTCTTATGTCCTGTCCAGCACTAGTATTAATTGAACTGACAGTAAAAGTCTTGTCAGTTCTCCAGTCTATGTTTTAAGGCATAAAGATAATAATATGAAATACCTCTTAATGTTGCTTAGCAGTAAGATTAAATCTGTGTAGGTGAGTCAGTATATTGGCTTGTGATTCTCCTGTTGTCTGTAACGTTGCTATTTGCTGTAATGTTCCCATGACTGAATGTGCTATACTGTACACAAATTGAAAATACACTCACCTAAAATTAGCTAAGCACATATTTGGCTCTAATGTTTTTTGGATGGTAAAATACAATGTAACTTAGGCTGTAAAATGTCTTTTAATGAGTATTTGAAGCTGTTATAGAGAGATAATAGGCCTTTTCAGAGACACTTCTAAAAAGGCATTTTACTTAGAGCTATTTGAAAGTCATACCAATCATCATAATAAATATGTTTCTCTAATTTTGGTAGTTATAAAAAAGAAATATAAATCAAATTATCCTGAATACTGAAAGACTAGTAAATGACATCTAAATTTTCTTATGTGTAAGGAGATGTTTTCAACTATTCGTGAAATTCCGGCCATTCCATTTTAATTTGCCATAGTAAATTGTCTGCTTTGTTATTTGTGTTTGGTTTGTGTAATAGCTACTTCTGCTCAAACTGTTTTCCTATTCTGAGGAGGTTTTGTGGATGGTATAAACGCATTGATTTCTTTAATGACATTTAAATTGAATTCCTTTCATAAAAAAGATAACGTTGTGGTAAACTCACTGATGCTAAAATATCAGTGTTCTTTTGAAGACATGATAATCTTAATGGTCCTGTCATTATGAATTTTCAAATATAAGCCCAAAAAATTAATTTTATTTTTTTGGGGGGGTTCTCCCCATTTTAATCCACTATGGGAACAATTTCAACAATCAGTGTTGAAAGGAAATCAAATTGCTATAAAAATGTACATTTCTTACATTGATATAAAAATACATTACCCAGATGTTAGACTGTATTGTAATGAGATACTGTAAACAGTCATCTCTAGTAGGAAATACTTGGCAAGTCAAAAATTGTACAGATATTCTTGAAAAACTGTTTTCTTTTTTGTTTTGAAAGATTTATTTGCAAAAAATCTAGTTAAAATCATCTGTAACATGAAATATCCACTGAAGGCTGCTTGGTTACTATACATGCTTTTCTTTATATTCCTGTGTTCTTTATATTCTCTTCCCCATTTGGCTTTCTTATAAATCTCAAGCCATGCCACCCCAGTTTTATCAGTGATGCCAGACCTAATGCCCAGCTGCTCTTCTGTCACTTTTGTCTTATATTTGCGTGCCTCTACAATGCACTAAATATGTTCCCAATGAAAGACATCAAGTGCAGCCATCTGCCCATGCTAACACAACAGGAAAACTTCTCGTCTTCTTGTCACTTGAATCAAATCTCCTACCAAATCATTGCTTCTTTGCTTGTACAAAAAGTGAATTGAAAAGGAACAAAATATCCTCAAGCCATCTTCTCCTAAATGTTTTCCAAGCTGGTCCAGTCTTGATCAAAAGATATCATGTTCCCAATGTGGATCACCCTCATGTTGCAAGGGTCTACAACGCCTCTTGAATAGCAACTTATCACTACCCAAAGTGCTTCTTTAGTACATATAATTCTGAATCAACCTCACCTCTTAATTGTCCCAACAGTTCAATATGCCAAAGTTTACTTGCAAGCCCTAATATAGGTGATGTGTACCATCCAAGCTGCATCTTAGTTTGTACATTGTATTTTCTAACAGTCTCAAAATCAGTAACAGACAAACAAGCAATACAAATAAAGCAATTCATGCTCTACTAGAGTGTATATGGAAAAGAACTGTATTGACATTTTAAAGCTTCAGTAGTTCTTTGGTAAAGTTAAGTGAAGGACTGTTACTGCCTGAGACTGACAACGTAGAAAAGCAGGATGTCAAGTTGGGCCCAAATAGGTAGCTTTTCGGGAAGACAGCGATACTTCAGAGCTTAGGAGGAGGACCTCATGAATATATGCGGACTTTTCAGAAAGAAGGCTATGGAGCATCTGAAAAAAGTGCATGTGGCAGGGAGGGAGAAAATTTAAATATTAGGGGGCAGTAGGTGTATGTCTTGGAAAAATTTAAGAAGGAATTACATTGGCCTGCGTGTATGACTAGTGATGCTTCAGAGCAGCTTCAAAGGGGTATCTCTAACCAACGTGCCCACAGCTGTGCTTGCAGCCTGTATCACCAGGTATGCCTCAAATCGCTGCAGGCAGAAATCCTTGTTTTGTTCCTCCTGATGACTATCTCATACTGTGTTCACAGTGCCCATCTACATCTTGCTGCTGTATCAGTGAGAAAAATTTGCTGCAGCTGATCAGTGTTGATGAATGTTCCTTCTTGGTAATACTTTGCTGCACAGCCTTATTACATCTCCATTGGGATGGCTCAAGTAATCTTTTTGATTAAAGAAAGTAAAGGAAATTATGATTTGGGTTAAAGTATCCCCTTTTATAATACATGTGAGATCTGAAACACACAGGGTTGTAACTCGTAATGCGGATGCAGGGAAAATCTGGAAGTTTGATGATAACCAGTGTCTCTAAGATCTAATCAATAACTAAAAGGATTTTGGACTACTAACTGTAGTCCAAATGGCCCCAAAGTGGCTGTAATTAGTCTAATATTTTTAATTATGACTGTAATTTACATCTGCTGAAAAGCTTCACTTTATTTTTTCTACTTTCTTTATTGGTGGCAGGTTTTAGTACCCAGATACCATTTTAAAGGAGTATTTCAGGACAAACTTCAGGAAACAGCCTCATTCCCTGCCTCTTTCAGAGAGAGTTCATTTGCTTGACAAACTGTCTGTGCAAAGAGATAAATCCTCTCATTAAGGAAATTAAAACTAATCAGGGTGTTCCTAGTATGCTATATACCAATTCAAATTTCTCATATATAATATATGTTAGGAACCCTATCATTTGCAGATATCTAGAGAAGAGTTAATGATAAGTTATGGCCTGGAAATGAAGTGATTCTTGTTTTTTAATATGTGCTCACCTCTATGAGATATATAAAAATGAGCTGCACCATACAAACATCACAATATTAATGTGACAAGACATCTGCAGTTCACCTTTTCTGTGGTAGAGAATGAAAGGTTCACAAGTGTCAAACCTAGCCCAGAGAAATTGTGTCGGATAAAATTCTGTCCAACCTGAATGATTTTTATTTATTTATTTCTGTCAAATATTTACTTCAGTAAAAGTAGAGATGTAGGTCAGCCAAAACTGTATACCAGATTTGACCTAAATTCAGAATAATTTATGCTGAGGAAGAAAACAAAAACAAAAATAAATCAATAAAATGAAGGAGGGAAGAAAAGGAATTTTTTTTTTGGGCTACCAAATCCAAAAATTGAATGTTCCACAGCAGCATGAGATCTTTGATATAGCTGATATTCTTTGGACACTCAACAGATAAAATACTAGTGGTAAAGTCTGAGTAACTTACTCCATTTAAGTGGAACAGAGGCTGGTTGGGAACCTGCCCTGCTGAGTTTCCTGGTTAACATGCTGCTAATGAGAAGGGGTGAGTGGATGGTCTGGCCTTTAACGTTTTGCATAACATGTTTTGTTCTTGAGGAAAAAAACTATTTCTTTCAGTAGTGTCACAATGGAAGTTCAAAGAAATAGGAAGAAGAGAAAGAGTGAAAGCAAATTCTTTAAGTGAAAAAAAGCCTTAGTGAAAGTGTTCCAAGTAATTTGCTGGAACTGTCAGTCAAGGGCTATAAAACAAACCAATCATCTGCACTAATTAATTTCCACTGCTTGAAAAATACACTATTTGGCAAAACCACATCATTGCAATAGTGAAAGGTATTTCCAGCAACTTGGGAAATTGTTTCTGCTGTAAAAAGTTAAAAAGTGACGGACCGGTTTTTTCAGTAACACATACTTCTTTTGTTCTATTTTAGCTGAATTCCTTTTTAAATTTAAAGATATTGAATCTTACTGAAGGAACAAACCAAAAGCTTTAATCAATTTCTTTAAAGGTGAGCCCTATTTCAGTAGTATGAGACTTGCATTTCACTGAGGATTACGGCTGATGAGTTAAAGAGCAAATATCATTTAAATTTTGTCTTTTAAGATGAGGACTAAAATGCTAACAGTACTCTATGATGAGAGGATTGCCAGAAAGTTATGTATGAACTTCTGCTTTAATTACAGACTACATATATACATGTGCACACAGACCAACACAGACATAGACACTCACACACCCCACAGCACACACATATATCTGTGACCAAAGAGGAAAAAATAAAGAATTTAAATTACATCTAAAATGTCATCATCAGTGAAAGTTGAAGATTATAATAAAAATCGATGCAAAGGAAATACTATCTGCAGTATATATGGAAGACTGGATATTCCTGAAAGCAAAATTCTCATTGTTCAGAGGAGCACTTCTGCTTACTATTGATGGGAAGAGTTAACCTACTGTGCTAATATATTGTCTTTTCTTCAGCATCCTTGAGGATGCTAGATGTGTATACAAAAATTCTCATGGAAAAGGTTATAAATATAGACAAAACAATTATCTCTGAATTTCTGAAATCCCTGACATCCATATGAGGCACACAAAATTGAAATGTACTGCCCAGTTCAAAGATGCCTGAAAGTTTGAACACCATTAGCTCGATGTCTGCCAAACTTGCAAGAAACGCAGAATATCTCTTATGCTTTTAAATATCACTGAGATGATGATGCTCTATAAATAAAACGAGCTAGTCTTTTGTAACAGGAAATGAATTGCACAGAAACGTTATTGGTATTAACTAAATTTTAAAAAGCTTAAAATACCAGGCAAACTCTGTTTGTAGATCAGTCCACAGTATGTGTGATGCACAGGTTGAAAACTAGATGAGACTTCACTGGCTATAAATCAGAATAATAAATCAATTTTTATCAGTGGAGAATAATCACACCAGAGGTCATGAGCAATCCATGCAGAAATGCATTTGAGCCTGTCTACACGTTTCTTACAGCTGCTTTTTGACCTCTGCAACGCACAAGTGAAGATTTTTTCAAAAACAACAATAGCAACTGCAAAAACAAACCCTTGCAACTTCATGGATCTCTGAGAAGCAGAGATCAGAGTAAAGACTTTCAACCAAACTTCAAGAGTCCTGTTACTATAGAAATGCTGAAAGCACAAGCAAAGCATATTAGACAAGTATTAACTATTCACAGATCCAACAGATAAATAAGGAACCATGTCTTCTCTTTCAGAAGGGCACTGATTCTGTGAATATCATTTTAAAGACATCAGCACTGTTAGTGATACCTTTGAAAATGCTACTGCTTCTCTGTTTTAGCTGCTGCTTTCCTGCCATTCATAAAATCCTGTTTTGTTTTGTTTTGTTTTGTTTATAACTGTTCCTATGCCCTGTGCAATAAAAAAATTATTACTTTCTCTGGATTGATTACATATATCCTTCAATGTAATGAAAACAAGACAGTACAGTTACATACTAGAATAAAAAGGAAATACCACATTATGAGGACAAAATTAAATATGAAAGTTCCCAGAGTCTGTTTCTTGGAGAAGAGCACTATTTTATTCCCCAATGTAATAAGCAGTGTAGTCTTGATGACATTTGCAGTAATGGGGGTAAAATCCCACTTCGTTACGTTGCCTAAAACACTTTGTTTTTCTCATCTCATGGAAAGGAGTTTGAGCTCCTCTCTGACACATCTGGGAGACTATATTTTTCTGTTTTTAAATCTCTCAATTTTTCTTTCTCTTTTAACACATACTGCATTTCTTCATTTGTTTATAAATAACAGGTGCTAGCCCTATCTCAATAATGTAAGTCATTTGCAATTAATATAATTTCAGTCTTTCTCTGCCTGCTCCTCTTGCTGGACACAGAGACACCATCTCTGTAGAACTGGCATCTAAACTATCAGAGAAAGAGTACACGCGCTGGGTGCCAGCATTAATCTGCTTCTGGCAATATTTATATTCTCACCTAGCACAGAACCCCAAACCTACGAGACTTCACGAATGCATGACAGCTCTCTATTTTTTCTACATCCTGTAATTCTAAACTTATGCAGATCTTGTTTGAGAATGTCAACACTACTTCAGTGGATTTAATAATATGCTTTTGTCATTGCTGGATTGTGATTGGTGCTCAAAATTTATCAGAAACAGCCTCTTCCTTCATCTTTCAGGCAGATTGGTAATCCGGAACATCACTCTGTTACAAAATACCTTTGACAGTATTCTAGTCCTTGGCAAGCAGAGGAGAGGGAGGTTTTAGAAGCTCAGTGATAGCTATGTGAAAATAGTTTCATAATGTGTGCATGGTTTTTAATTTTAAAGATATTGTTGCAGTAACCTTGATACTTCACAGGCTTTTTGGTGGTGGGTCCTGTAAATATTTGGGAGTCATAGATTTCTAAACATTTTCTCAAAACAACATTTTCCAGAAGGTGTGGCTACGAAGCTTCATCCTCACCACTCAAATCAAAGTCCTAATCTATTATACCAGATATCTATTGGCATAAGTTAGGATAGGGCAATGTTGTAAAATAAGAACATTTAATTTTCAACCAAGTACCAAGTACAGAGTGCTGTGTACTGACCCGATTTATGTATCAGGAAATGTTATCTTATTTGTACGTTTAGGTAGTATTGCCAGTTAGAAGCACTAACAAACTATGAGTTAGTATTTAACATGTCATCACACTATTTTAAGCCAGAGCTTTACAAAAAATCTTATGAGGGGCTAACTTTTCTGTCTAGATTACTGTGAATATACATTTACAAGTTACTGTTAAATAAGATTAAGTTGTTAAACTTTGAGTAAGAAATGAGATATTTCATGAAATAATATGAATATGTACTGACATATTACAAAACTGTAAGGAATTCCAGATGGTTCACGAAAGTTGCTTTAATTTCACCTATAAGTCTTTATACTGTCCCTGTTGGACTCAGGGGTGAATTGATTTTAATAGGAGCAAGCTTGCCTTGACGTCTGTAATCGTAATGCAAGTTAATTGGAATCAATAAAAAAATATGAATAACGGATCTGCCTCTGGAACCATGTTGTACAAAGTAGAAGGATTTTTTGAATAAAAGAAATGAAGGCAAATATGCAGATGTTTTTTGTTGATATAAAAACAGGGGATGGAAGCTTTGAAACTAGAGACTGGAATATCATCAGGAGTTACAAGGAGAGCAAAGAGAAAGATATAACATTTAATTCAGAAGCCTAGTTTTAATAGATTCCTTTAAAAACTTCGCTGGCAGATCATAGTGCTGATCTTTTATAAATGCCCAATAAGAAAATTGTCTTAATTTTTTTCCCTCTGAAGCAATTTGAGTTGTGAAGGTTAGATTCATATTGAAAACTGCAATACGTATTTTTACTGATATATTCTTTATCAATGGTTACAGAGCTTATATATTTAAGGATGGTGGTATGGAAAGTACTGATCTGGCAGTAACTGTTTTACAGTTTGGCATTGTCTGTAGTTTATGCTTGTAGTTACTATTGCAAGTGCATAGTGTGTCAGGCTTTTGTTACTGACCTGGGAGAGAGTACAGTTATATATCTGCCAAACAGGCCTTGTAATCTGTAACTAAAAACATATGTTAAAGAGATATATGAGGGTCCAAGCCCAGTAGTGTGAAAGTGGTGAATTACACTGTTCACAGTTAGAGCTTTTCCTTCTGCTTTTTAACAATGAGTAAAATATCATCAGGTTGAACAGATATGCTGTAGAATAAACATAAGAAATACTGCTGGAAACAAACTATCTTAACTATCAGAAATAAAATCATTTTAAATTATTTATATTGTGATGCTTATAACAGATGAGTAAATGCAAAAAAAAATACCATTTTTATATCTATCTAAACATAGTTTCACATAAGTCTCAAGAGGGTTTGTTTACATTTCCATTGGATTAGTGTACTCTAACTGGTATCTGCCTTAAAATTGTATCTTTGGGAGGAATGATTTCTTAATATTTTTCCCATGTGTCTTAATTTCCTTTCAGCATTTTCATTTATACAGTTTATCCTATATTGTCAAAACAGTGAGTACATCCTTCAGGACCAAAATATAAACATGTCAGTACAGCGTTCTTTATTGCCACAAATGTATTTGCCTTATGGTGTTGTCTCTTCCTTTTTATCGCCAACTGAATAAATGAATAAATGGATTCCTTTGGCCTTCTCTGTTTCTCTCTAGGCCCTTAGATTATGAGCCAGTTGTGCACAACTGCGCTTTGGAAGCGTCAACAGTTTACCATTGGTAGAGCTTTCTGTTCTTCAGAGACTATCCAGGTTTGCATGTAAATGCTTATGAACCAAAAAAGGAGCATATGTAAATTTCTCTCCCTTCTTTGCATTTGTAGTGCAAATTCACTCACACTGAGTTTTGACATTTGTAATGCCAATATAAACAAATACGTGAATGATCACCTAATTTCTGGGAAAGAACAGCATCGCACAAAATGAATTTTCTGATCTCTACTGAATTCTAAGTCTCTAGTTTTCTAGAGCTTGCGTCAAGATTAACATTTAATTTACAGGGATAAATGAATGAAAAGAAGAGTTTTGGCTATTTTGAGAGTTGTTATGGAACTGCTTGTCAAAATGACAACAAAACATATCTTTTCTCTGTAGTCACAGAGATAAAATTTAGTAGCTTTACTAGCTGGTGGTCTAGCAGGATTCCCAAACCAGGCAGGATTGGGAACTTCCTGCACTGTAAGGAGTTTCCTCTCTCTTCTTGTAACTGAGAGAAGTTGTGTGTGTGTGTGTGTGTGTGTGTGTGTGTGTGTGTGTGTGTGTGTGTGGAGAGTGGTTGATAGGAGAAAACTGTAACTGAGCTTGTAGAGACCCCCAAACCGTGCTGAAGCGAGCTCATATCCTGCTAAAGCAGTACAGACTCAATGTGGGCAATATACATTTCTTTCGAACTATGTTTTAAGTAGAATGAATGTCCCTTGTTATCTTCTTTTCATCTCCAAGAACAGTTTTTGCTTTTCTTGTTGATAACACTTTCTGGATGTTTGAAGTTTGAAAATAACTGGGGGCATGTTGTTTCCCATCACTCCTTCCTTCCTCCTCGTTTATCTAACTCCTCCTGCCAACAAAAGATTTTTAAGGATCATGGAGAAATAAACAGTATTATAACTTTTAAGAAAAAAAAAGAAGTATAATGCAGTAAATACTTTATTATAATACATTTAACTGCCTGATTCTGAAAGTTACATAATTTTGATTAAAAATGTACATATATAATTTTAAATACTAATTTTGTACACTGTGAACTGGAAATATCTTAGTCATTCTAAATTTTTTGAAAATTATGTTTTGGACTAGCATTAGCCTACACTTTGTGGCATTTCTGTCCTTGACATAAAGGTTTTGACATGAATCTTTGCACTTTGCTCGGCAGAGGTATAAATCCTGGTAGGTATAAGCAGTTGCTAGTTAAGACTTTGATTACAGCAAAGTGAATATTCCTTTTTATGCACATGGCTAAGGATAATCTAGCCAGTAAATTGAAATCATATAGATCATTTACTATGTAGTGAATATGACATTTTATGTAGTTAATACATGAACGCTTCTTTCCAAGTACTTTCTTTTTTTTTTCCCCCAAGGACAGTACAGTAACAGAAAACCAATAAATTTTCAACATCAAAACAGATTCCTGAATATTTATAAGAGATGTACCACATGGGGGAGGGAAAAGCTCTGTAGACTATCACAGTAATAGAGCTCATTTTAGTTGGATGTACAAAAATTGAAAAAGAATTGAAAGTGGTCAGATCTTCCTATTATTTAAATGTGTTATTTGGACTGAATTTAAGATTTGCTGATCCCTAGTGAATATACAAACTATTGGCTGTCTTTTGAAAGATACAGAAAAAGCAGAGCACCTGGGGAGTCAGAAAAGCAGCTTTTCCAGAGTATGTAGTAAGAAGCAAAATGCATATGGAAAATATTTTGTGCAGAAAAGATATCATGAAGTTACAGATCTTGAAATTGGGAAGAAAAAAAAAGATTTTTAGTGTGTCAAGTCATGCCAGTCATTATTTCTGCAGTCTGTCCTACAGAATATAATTGAACAGAAGATCCAGACTACAAAACTCTGGGTTTGTATTGAACATTACTAAGCAAAAAGTCAGTGTAGTGAGAAGAAAAGACCCTTTTTCTTTTTGCTCATCAATAGATGATGAAACTGGAAAGGATCTTAATTTATTTTGTGAGTGAAGCATCTGAGGTAAATTTGTCCCCTGAAGGCATGTAAACAACAGAATACATCTAGCATGTAAATCTTTGCATCTCGATAAGAAACTATCTTTAGCATGGTTTGACTATGAAAGCTCTTATCTTCATTGTAATTTCTTAAAACTGTAAGATTATGATAATGGAAAAAAAATTTACCTTGCAGCAGTATTTAAGTGCATTTTAAAATACTGTATGAAGAACTGCAATGTTTTGCAGAACCCACAGCTGTTGTGATGCTTTGTACAATACGGAATTACATTCATCTTGCCCAATTTAGGACCCAGGTGATTGCCTTAACTTTAGTTTAACAGTTTGGCTGCTTGGGGTTTTTTGTTCTTTTTTTTAAGTTTCTTTTTAAAATACAACTTTTATTGATCTTTAAAAAGTTTCAGCCTACTGCCTTCAGATCATCGATAACTTTACATGAGTGATAGTCCTTGAACCCAGTTCTTGCAATAGATTTTGGTGAGACTAAATACTCAGTTCGGAAGACTGAAGGCATATATGCATAGGACTGTATGAATAAGGAGACCATATGTATGAAGACCACATACATGCCATTTATCTAAAGTTGTATGTGTTTGTTCTTATTATTGTGGTACACCAACAAATAGCAATATAGCTACGTATACAACTTAAGTTGAGGTGGAGTAAAGTAAAAAGATCTGAATGAGATTGTTTAAGTAAAGCCTAGAAATCTAGGATTTTGCTACAGATTTCATCCAGAAAAATAGCACCATGTTTTTGACTTTTCAGTGTTTAAAAAAAAAAAAAAAAAAAAAAAAAAAAAAAGGCTAAACTTCTTAGGAGTTATCTGCTAGCTCTTCTTCAATGATTTCACTCTACTTTTTCACACTCCATATGTTTGATTTGTCACCCTTATGCAGCTATACAAGCTACTCACCGTTATCCTCTTTTGGATGAGTTTTGGCATGAAAAAATATGCTAATCAACATAACCTTCTCAAAGTTGCTGTGGAAACAAGGGTTCTGTGAAAAAAATATCAAGGTACTGCATTCACAGCAAAGCTATACAACATTGCACAAAATCTTGAAGCCAGAACAGAATTATGAGCCACAGCATCTGATACAGAGTGGGCATTCAGAAAGGATGGCTGCCACTTTCTGGAGGTCAGGAACTATATTGGCTCTTGGTTTACCAAGAACCATGTCCAAATTTGAAAGCTGTGGAAGACCTGGAGCTGTTGTGTGGTTGGGAGCCTGGCTTAACCAGAAAACTCACTGTGATTGTACAGCTAAGAAAAAGGCAGTATGGGCAGATTTGTAGCCCTGGAGCATGCAGCATAGTCAAGCTCATACCCACATTGCTCTGCCTCTTCTGGAGCAGAAGCTGACTAGTGGATCCTACACTACACAGTGCCTGGCCTTGATTCTCCTGTGGTCCCAAAACAGGGTAATGCTGTGGCATAATTGATGTGTTTCATCAGTTCAAAGCATATGAAGTAATGTGGGGTTTTGTTCAGCCTAAAGAATTAGTATGTTTTGCTTGTATATTTTACTTCAGTTAAGAGCTTACGAAAATTCATCTAGCAATGGCATAGCTCCTTCTGGAGAAATGTTACATTAAGTATACCCTCAACTATTAATATTCTTTGTATCTCTTTCTTTTAGTTTTCCTTTCTTTCAGTTCCCTTTTCCTTCACATGTCATAAGCATGAGGCCTTTGTTTGACAATTTAATTACAGTATCTGAAATCAAAGTCAAACTGTCTAAAGATGGTGGTCCCATTCTGCAAAAGAGCGCTGGGTCACAGTTGGGTCTCAGTTATGCAAAGTTATGCATTGAATAAGAGGATAAGTAAGGAGAATATGATATGACAGGTCTGAGTGAATTTTCTTTTGAGGTTTGTGGGTTCATTCAAACTTGGAGAAGGCAAACAAAGATCTCAGATGCCAAAACTTAGGTCAAAATTGAAGATGATATTAGCTTGACCCTGTGTGAAACAAAGCAGGTGAGCTTTGTTCAGTTCTGAGCAGCAGACTTAAAGTGCAGAAATGATCGTGCAATGCTCTAGCATCTAATTGAGCGTCTAATAAAGTAAAACGTAATCACTCAGAGGCAATGTGTTTGCACTGTATTCCTTTGAACAGTCACACGATCACCTGTGTGGACGATACTCACTATCTTATCTCTACCTTTCATCTAATTAATCTGGTCTGATGATGCAGTCCCTGTAAAGGCAATTCTGTAACATTCAGAAAGCTGGTTTGCTAATAAAATAACTGACAAGGTTTCACTTTGATTATTTCGTACCTTGAATTTGTCTTGTCAAGCAAGTCTTAGATAGTGTCTTGACTCTAAATGATGCATCAAATTAGCATTAAATAACTGCTTGCTGATTCCCTTTTCAGAGTCTGTATCATTCACAAATCTTCAGCTTGACATGAAGTATGCAGTGTCTATCTATAAAAATGCAGGCAGTTCAGTTCACACTCCTGTATTCCAGAATTCATTTCTGAAGGGGTCAGTCTGGCTAAAGCTTTGAATCTCTTTTTTCTTTTTTTGTCATTAGCACATATGCCTAAATCCTATTATTATATGATCACCTGAGTTTTAAACTTTTTAACAGATTTTTTTTGTTAATAGTAATAGTTATAATAGCTTCAGATTATTAAAGGAACTTAAACTTTCCGTTGCTCAGTATTTGCATTTTCTTGCATCTAAGGATTTCATGCTACTGCGGTGAGTATGATGCTAGTGCAATGATGCTGAATAGTTTGAGCCTCTCCTTGCCTTTCAGTCCTTTTATTCAGATTAATATAAATACTCACAGAATTTCTGTTAGCTAGTTGATACTTTAAGCTTTTCCATCCCTAGAACAAGTGCACTCAATTACATAACTTTTAACACTAAAATAAGACAATATTTTGACATATAAAAAATGGGCAATTCAGGAGCAGGATTGCCAACTGTATTCGAAGAACCAGAATCCTTTAAACAAGGATTTGAGTCCTGTGAGTATTATTTCAATCCTAGTCTTAAAACATAATTTTCCATAGTACTCTAATTTTAACCCTTATAGAAAGTCTTGCCTCCAATACCACTGGGAAGAAGAGATCAGTGCAGGGGCTTAATTTAATGTTTTCTTAGATGTCTTAGATTTCAGTACACAGAGGTTGTCTCAGCTGAATTTATCAGCTGATTATGTATATACATAAGTAGTTATTTAAGTGTGACCAGACATTTATGGATTATAAAAAGGAAAGGTTAAAGCAAGGACTTTTGATAATGTGATACGTGAGTCACTCTGGTTATTCATATCCCAAATAAAACTTTACCTAACAGCCAGTAGGTTTCATTAATTTTAGATCCTACTTGGCCAGACCAAAGGAGAACAGAGTCTGGGATTCTTGCATGGAGTTCATGAACCTCTCAGAGGCTGCCTATAGTTGGAAAATAAGGAAAAGGGAAATTAAGGGAAGTTCTATAATCTAAGTCTTGGTTCTGTCAGCATTTATGGATGAGTAATTTTAGATATGTAAGCAATCCCATAGAGCTTATTGGAACTTCTGAGTGCAGAAATAATTGCAGAATTACATTTATTTTGAATTATGTGGATGGCTTTTTGTATGTTGGGAAGCAAGGCTAAGCTGGGTTAGGTAGTTGCTTTAAATTATGAGTTGTCAGATAATAGTGAATTATTAAAATGACAGCATAGAGCAGCCAAGATTCACGGCTTGTTTTTAATAGTTTTTTTATGTAAACGTAATGTAGAATTTTATCATGAGACTATGCAGTATTAATTTTGGATAATAACTCCCTTAAGATTCAATTTTAGATTTAGATACTTCATTTATAACCATATTAAAGATGACTAAACCTACTTAACCCTGCTGTGCTGCTTTTAAAAGACATACTGTCCGAGTGGAAGGAGATTGGGGGTATTCCCAAAGTGCTGTTCAAAGAACACAAGTAGTAACCTGATTCTCCCCACAGGACGTTAATCTTTCAACAGTAGTATCAGCTAAAACTGGCATTGATAATTCAATCACTCAAGAAGTGAGTTTGCTTTTGGCAGAAGATGGTTGGAAACATCTGCAAGAAGTGCTCAAAACTGCTGCTGTGTGGAGTGGACATAGAAAACAGCCAGAAGTTCCAGAGAATATTCATTACACACAGTATTCATTAAACAATTTGGACTCGTGGTCTCCTGATGTGAACTCCACCACTAGCTACACTGCTCAGAAGTCATCTCAAAATACAGACATTTTATTCTCAGAGAGCAGTACACAGGGAAAAAACTTAAAGAAAATGCTTTTGAATTTTCTGTTTAATGGAAGATGTATGAAATTTGTATTTCTTCTTTTATGCCTAGCTTTTAGTGCAGTTAATAGCACCTGCACTATAATGTTCCTCATTATAAACCTATAATTTTTTTTCAAAAACATAAAGCACTGTGAGAGCTATTAACTAATAATATATTGTATTTAGTGGGATCATGAATCCCTAATTTGTAATTTATAAAAGTGCCAACTCAGTGAATAGGTTATTTACCGGCAGGTGTATATATTTTTGAATATGTCCTGAATCATAAACTGTTCTGATTTTGTTTTGTTGTTGACTAAGCCATAGCTTTTACAGATGATATGCTGCTACAGATGATATATCATAAATACATTAGAAACAGACTAATCTTGATGCGTTCCCTCACAGAAGCAGCCAAAATTGACTCAGAATTTTGCAAGAATGGCTTTCAACAGTTTCACAAGCAGAAAGTATTTTCTTGTGCTGTGCATGTCATTATATATGTAACTGTGTGCATCATTTGTGTGCATCATTTGTACGTACTACTGTTTTTAACAATAACTTTCCAGACCAACAGTTTAAACCACTACCCTAAAGCCAAGTTCCTGGCAGCCGTTCAGCTTCACCCTAGAAAGAGCAATAACCTTCAGGAATTACAGTTAATCCAGTCCACCCTGCAGAGTGTATGGAGCTTATTCCTATATTGCAAGCTTTTAGCAAAGGTGGTCTTCTCAGAGCAGCTCCAGCAGTTCTGTTTCATGCTTTATTACATCTCCTGGTATCTCCTCATTGCCTGTAAAGTCAAAATAGGAAAGAGAGACTAAGCAGACTGACATTCAAGAAATATAACACAGTTGTGCTGTAACTTAAATTAAATCATACAGAAATAAAGGGCAGTTGCTGTGACAGCCTATTTAACTGTCAGTGGAGATCTTCCTTTAGGTGCTTTGTAGAGTTTACTGGATAATTTAGCCTTTTTCTTGTTTAGTTACTGACATTTCTTGTATTTGCCAAGGAGAAAGGTATCTTAGAATAAGATACCTGGAAAAGACTATTTAAAGTTATTTGTTTACACATATATTTACTAGATGTATCCCCGAACTGTACGTTGTCAGCTATTTTTTATAACTTTATTTGTGATATACTAGGAAAAAATATATAAATGGCTTCCTTTTGATAGACGATAAAGACATGGATAAGTAAAAGCATGATGTGAGTTTTATTAAGGCATTTTGTATAATTTTTTTTTTAATGACAGTGAAAGTCAATACTATTGACTGAAAGAATCAACATGGCTAGGATTTATAACAGGAGAAACTTTAGAGGTACTGCTAAGGGCTGTTGTTTCCATTTTCGCAAGTTCTTTGTGAAGGTGATAAGACAAAAACATTCCAGACAAAGCTTTTGGGCATGCACTGGCCCAACACAGCCCCTGAAAGTACTGTAATACATAACTACTGCTTCAGTTGGGCCCAGATCGGAATTATTTATATAACTCATTCAGCAAAAAGCAAACAAAAATAAATCAGAAAACATTACTGAATGCACATAATTAATGTCTGAGTTATGTCCATCTTGACCTGGCTTTATCTTACAGATTTATTGTTGCTATTTTCAGAGATTTCTTTAGGTAACCACCGTTATTCTCTCTGTTAAAGACGTAAATGATCACCGCTTTACCTCAGGAAGCCCTTCTACATTGTGAAAGTGCGCTGTGCACTGCACAGACCCCCACACTTAACTCCACAGAGTAAAGCCTTATGGGAGAAGGAGGTGAGGAAAGGAAGACACATTCACACTGTTTAACTAGAGGCACCTAGTGAATACCTTCGTGAAAAGAGATCGGCACTTCCACAGCTGATTTGGGACCCTTAAATTAGACCTGAAGAATTGCTCAACTTAGGTGCCTAAGATAAAGGTTAGGCAAAAATGAAAGGAAAAAGAACAAGACCTGGAAGCGTTATAGCTGCATCTGCAACTCAGACGTGTCTACCACTTGCACATTCCTACACACTGGTTTTAGGGGTAAGGTAGGCAGTCAGTTGAGATTTATACAGACATACCCTAAGATTGCTATGAATTTCCATGTAGCATTATTGTGATGCATCCTCCCATGGCTCCATCCATACATAAGAGTCCAGAAAGTGCCGAGGAGTGCCTTGTTCTGCGTAGTTTCTGAACGAACAGAGAAATGTATTCAGGATGCTTTTAATTTGGAGAGGTACCTTACTTGAACTAAAGAGAATAGGCTCAACCAACCTCTGCTATAACATAATCCTTGCTTACTTTTTTCCTGGCTCCATCTGCTATACACCCGCAGAGAGTTTCCTCCATAAAACAAGGCTTCTCTTTGGGTGAAATCTGTCCATATTATGTCAGCTGAATTGCACAAAGTAAATAGCACTAAAGAGTGCCTTGTCATCTTTATAGGAAATAGCCTATTCAGCCATAATGAAGAAGAATTACCAGGCTTCTTCAAGGAAAATACAGTGCCCAGCATGTGATGTTATTTCACTTAAAAAAAAAAAAAAAAAGTACTGATTTTTTTTTCCAAAAGTAAGAGCTGCAAGGTAACTGGAGGTCACTGCTGTAAGCAGCCAGCCTAAAGTTTAATTGGACTGCTCAAATATGCCAAAAACGCATATTAAAAATATAGTAATAGTAGTAATATAGAATAGTAATTCTCTGAGAGACTGATGGCACCTTTCTAGCCTCTTACTGTATTCTTCCAGATTTAAATGTTTTGATTAAGTCTGTAAAAATGCACAGGAGCCTCTTTGTTTTTGCAATCAAAAATGTCCACTCAAGAATATGGTTATGTAAGAGAAGACTTCAGATATAGATGAGGATTTCCTTTCAAGCTAATCTTTAGTCATAAAGGTCAAACCTATAACATTAAAACACTTGAAGGGCAAGAAACTCTGTTACATTCAGTTATTGATTCTGAGGACCCTGAGCCTTGCCAAGTATCTTGCCATAGAGGGCACTGATAAAAGGACAGTAATAAAAAGAGCTAAAAAACTTGTTCAGTCTTTTTTGGTGGCTAAATCCAATACAAAAAGCTATGTAGGACTAAGAATGGAATCAGATCTCAAACACTATAGGGAACAGTGGAAATCTGCAATTGTTGTTTGTGGGCTAAGTTACTATCTTCTGCTCTAAAGAGCTTTCATTTTCCTTTTGGCAGCTATTCCTGTGGCTGGCTGACATTACGGAAGCATAGTTTCCGTTAATTAGAGTGAGCTAAAAGTTTTCAGAGCAAACAGAGTTCTGTTACAAAATATTGACTTACAGAAATAAGATATTGCAAGCAGGTTTTCCTGGTAGGCTGCAGGACCGCCTAAGCTCTCAAGCTTCCCGCATCTGCGGTGCAAGGCATTCCTGCCATGTGGCCTTATTCAGATGAGGGGACCTTCAAGGGCAACATCATGCCTGCTCAGGCAGTCTCCTTGAATCCAGTGTCCAGAGTCCTTTGGCCTCTGAAAGACTCTATGCTAATCAAAAGTCTCAGCATCTAAGACACGATATGTTAAAAGAAAAAAATAAAGCCAAGGAATGAGCTCAAGCATTGGACCCAATATCATCTGTGCTAATGGTTAGCTCCCCCCTTGGCTCTCTTTTTGACAGGTTCAACTACTTTGCTTCCAGATTCATTACTTACAGAGGGAGTTAACCCTAAGAAATGTGGGCATAAGCCCGACCGCATGGCATGGGATCAATTGCTGGTCCCTTTTTGTGCAGGAGTATAGCTATAGCCTTTGGATGCACAGGGAGGTATACAGAAGCCTGACAAATTGATCTGAGCCAGATGCTGAGAGCACTTCTGGTCTCCTATCGCAGAAAATCTGGAAGCCTCAGAGGTTTCCAAAACTCCCAAGCTCTCCATTGTAAAGTCAGAAAGCCTTGGGACTGCAACAGGAAAGAAACCACAAAGCCTTCAAGGCTTCCCAGCCTCTGCTGAAGAGCAATGATCCTGCCATATGCACTGCCTTAGGTCCCGATACCTCTGGGCTTCTAGACACACAGACCAGCTGCCCTTGAATCAAGGAAAGCTCTTGAATCCAGCTTGCCCTTTAGACTGGAGGACCTGGACACCCCAGCCTGTAGCCCTGACTCTAGGAGATCTGACAGCTGTCATTGAAACAGGTATTTTGATAGCAGCAATGAACATAGGATTTCAAGAACATCAGTCTTCATTGCTGAATCTTGAGATTTCTGAGGAAATACCATGTATTGAAAATGTTTCAGAATTTCCTGTTTATTAATCAGTTTGTCTCCCCATAGTGTTAATAATAGAATTATTAGTCTCATGCTGTTGTTAGCAATATCTACTGAGAAGTTTTAAATTCATATTGATAACTAGAAGCTTTGTAATTTATAATATTCTTACTTACACTCTAATGCATACTTTTTCAGTTCAGTAGAGCTATATTTTGTCATTTTGACAAAATGACCAATAAGAGCCATTTTAGCAGTGTCAGTTTTGGTAGGAGTGGGCAGAAAACGATCTGAATTCCTAAACCGCATGAAGTTTACTCTGGGTAATTACAATACATTCTATTGTACACTTTTAGGAAATAAATAAATGATTATTTCTGTTGTTCTGATGCCTTCTTACCTGAAAAAGCTGTTATTGGCAATGAACAACTTGCAGAAGAAAGAAGGCAATAAGATACCTACTGAGGTATCTTTTCCCACTGGCCTGTTAGGAGAAGCACCTGGAGAAGCTTTTCCACTAACCCCTGGGTGGGGGGGGAGGGTTCACTTTGGGTGAATTTTGGTCCGGAGGCTCTGGGTCACTTTAGGTCAATTTTGATGTGTGCAAAGAGACTCCACAAGCAGGATATACACAATTTAAGAGTACAAAGCAATGATTTTCTGGTTATTACACAGTAGATAACTAGGACCAATGAGCTATGAAGCTAAGCGCTAGTATGACTGCCAGCTGGGAAGAGACACCCAGGGAGTCGCTGCTGGCCAGGCAGTCATCAGGCAGGTGGGGAATGGGCTGATCCTCTGGACTGCTGGGTTGCCATCATCCAATTCACTACTTTTTTTTTTTTTCCTGAGGGTTTTATACCTTCCCATGTCAGTATTTTTCCTCTGAAATCCTTTAACTGCTATGAGCCTGTCCGTAGTTTTGCTTTCTGTATCTGCATGGATTTAGCTTGGACTTTCTCACAACGTAGCAGCAATTTGCTCTGTAAAACTGAGCCAAAGTCATGCAACCACACTGCACCAAACTTGGCTCCCAGAGCGCAGAACCCCTGTATGGAGGGTAACAGGCCATTAACTTTTGCATCTTTTTGGGCTCTTGCATTCAGTGATTTTTCTATCTGTTCTGCTTGTGGCTGTATTTCTAACTTGCTTCTTTGTTGAAAAAGGATGATCCTTTTTTTCTCTGTAAACTCACACACAAACTTGATGAAGATGTTTTGTTTTTCGCCTTACAACTAGTGTCACGATGAGGTTAATATTTAAGGAGCTGGGAGTGGCATTTTGCTCATTACAATGTTTGGTTCCAAAAAGAAATGAAAGGCCAAAGACCATAGTTTCTTACCCTAAAATTTCAGGTGTAGACCTTGAGCCAGTACAATAACAGGACTATGAGGTCTTCATAAATTGAAGCCTCCTTTTTTGTACCCTCGTGGACCTAAGCAAGTAAGGAAATGGGAAATTTAGAGACTGAGTTGTATGAGCAGGCTGAAGAGTATCTCAGAGAAGAGCTTATGGCAGTAGCACCAAAGTCTCATCAAAGAAGTAGCTGATACAGCCTCTGACTTCAGTCTAACCTGACATATATCTCAGTTGCCTTTATGAACTGTTTCTGCGACTGATGTAGGAAAATGTGTCATTATCAATCAGGAGACAGGGGCCGTAGATTCATCTGTTCAATGTTGGTGTAGAAAGTTTTTCTTGGACTGACTGAAGCCATATGAAGAACAGAAGAGCACTGTGGCTGAGGACTCCTAAACACGTTAAGTTTCATATTTTAGAAACATGGATTTTATACATGGCGATACAGTGATCAGCAAGTGTTCTGCACAGCTTTAAAATACGCTCTACAGTGCAGTCAGATGGTATAACTGTAGGTCATGTAACTTTAACTCTTCCTGCCTGCGTATTAGTGATAGCGTAACCAGTGTAACTCTCATAAGGGTTTGTTCTTGTTTCGGCAGTAAAGCATACCTGGCTAACCTCAGGAAACTACCTCCACTCTCTCTAACTGTGGTTGTGCTTGAACTAAGCAGTGTAAATCTGCCTCTGATATATCAGGAGCTGCAATCGCATCTTTGGATTTCAGTGTTCTGTGAAGAAGGTTGATTAAAGGCTTCATAATTGCATGGTTGTGCACAATGTCGTCCTGCTATCTTAATAATAAAATTGTTCAGAGCGCAGCTGAAATACAGAAACTGCTTGCACCGTATTTCATGAGCATGGCAAAGCAACGTGCTGCTTGTGTTCTCCTTCTCACTATACTGTTACGTAAGATATTTCTGCTGCTACAGCAGGGGACATAATAAACAGCAAAAATCAATCTGGGGAGAGGGGAAGTTGGCTGCCTTTCCCAGGCGGGAGCATGCTTTGAAATCAGAAAATTACAGCCATGAAACCAATGAGATGATGAAACTGTACTGTGCTGAATCACAGCCGTACGGTTTGCTTTCCGTAACGCGCTGAGCGAAATGTCAGTAATCCACCCCCCAAGAGGTAACTAACGATTCTTCTCACAAACTGTGCTATCAAAAACCGATTGTCTGGCTCCGTATGCTCAGAAAATAAAAAGAACCTGAGTGCTGGAGTAGTGGTACTGCTTCTGGTAGTTTAGTTAGGAAGACTCTCGGGACTTTATCTCTTCCTTCAGCAGCTGTGTAGTCCTAGTCTGAACAGGTCTGCCTTGGCCTCAGCTTCTGTAACTTATTACTGAGGGCTTCCCAAGGACAACAGGGTCAGGGCTTCTTGTAAATGAATGTTCCCTGTGGGACTCATAATGAAGAGACTGTTAACTAATTATCAGTCTGTTTGGAAGGCATTCATTTTTTAATTGACCTCAAAGCACTCAAGGAACAAAAGGAATCTGAGGAAAGATGATTTGGGTCCAGGGCAAACAAATGAGTCGTTTTCCTTCATGGGGTAGTTGCACGGGTTTATTAGAGTCCAGCGGACATAGAAGTTTTTCAAGTTTATTATTCCGATGATTTAAATGAGGAGATTTATTTCTGATGACATGGTCTGTGTGTTACAGGGAGCTTTCCTCCCCTTGATTCAGGTATCGTATTCTGTGCAGATATTGCTCCCATCAGCACTTGTCAGGATAACATAGAATTACAATGGAATTAATTTAAATCATAATCTGTTTCCCTTTAGTTTAAGTGGGAAGGTTCAATTCTGCAACTTGAGTGTCAGGTGCAATTTTACAGAGGCTGTTTTCAGGGCCGTTATATCCCACGGAGAAGATAATTACGAAGTCAGAAGGAGCCTTAGGACTCTTCGTTAGGGAACAGGTTTTGTCCAGCAAAATGATATTTTAATTTTCAGTATTTGAGTATTGGCTGAAAGGATGAAACTCATCTTTCTAATTTAGTTTTAACTGCTAAATGAGTTAATGCAGAAAACATGATACTTCTCTTTTTCTTTTTTAAGATAAAGGTGTCTGTAAATGAAATTATTCTACAGCACTATTTTATCTTTGCACGTATGAGTGACAGAAGGATATATGTGTGTTGGAGGGGAATAGCGTTCCATAATAGAAACTTAATAATGAGATCATAAAAAGTTCTCCCATATTTAGCCACTTAGTCCTGATTTCACAGGTAGACTACTTAACACATTACCAGCTTTGAAAAGCAGGTGTTCAAAAACATAATTGCTACTACAGAAAGAGAACCAAATCACAAAGCAATGGGCAAGGTTATAGCTGAATGAGGGTTTTTTCTCTCTCTCCATTCATCATATTTAAAAATAAAAAATATAGAAAGAATAGAAATAAGTTGGAAAACATTACTGACATTTGTTCATTTTGGCTTTATGAAGCAGTGTGGTGATCATATGTTTCTATTATCACCAGTCATACAATCAGTCCTACCATTCTGTAGGCAGAACAAAATAGATAAAAGGTTTTTTTACTGTTTTTTAATTTATGGTTTGGATAGAAACTGTACAAAATTGATTACCTCATAAAGAACTGGTCCTGAAATTTCTGAACTTGCAACATGACCCATAAGAATTCTGTCTTATGTAAAATATTTTCTGTGAACATGCTTCCAGTTGTAATACTGTAACCAATGCTTGCGTTAGGTGTTCATGAAATTTAGTGGTGAAATTGTTAAGGGCAGTGTTATATTCCATAGGGTTTATTACACCTTCAAATTCTATCATGTGGAAATAGTTACAGTGCTCAAATCAAGTGTGGCGTTTTGATACACAGTAGAAGCATTTATTTGGTTTGAGAGCAGAAAGCTGCAATTTTTCAAAAATCTCTAGTGAGTTTCTGGAGTGTTTTGTGATGACACCAAACTGCTGTATATCTGAATATAAAACAAGTGCTTTATAAATTGTTTTATTACACTTCAAAGTAACATGCTAGCACAATTACCAAACTCAACTGCAAAAGTTGCCAATTTGGAACATGTGAAGACAGGTGTGAGATTACAGCTGTAATAAAACTGAAATTGGGTGCTGGGCAGCTGAATTTGTAGTAGGCAATTGATTTGATTTATTTAACACAGGCCACGAAAGGAGACACATGTAGGTCAGCATCTTCAGTTGGAAACGGTGCTTAGCGGAGTTGTGGTAAGCTGCGGGAACTGCTGACTTAATACGTGTTTCGTCTGACATGATGCTGGTGCAGCGTAACTACAGTCTGTTGAGCTTGTCTGTGGAGACACCATTTGCGACACGGAGAAACTAGTCAGTTATATCCAATGCCACTTGTGCCATAAAATCTTTGCTAAAATTAGCATAAGAATGTAGACCATATGGAGTTTCCCAGGGCAAGAATTGGTACATTAGCTGCGAGCACATTTTCAGCCTGCAAAATACTTAAGGTGTATATATACACAAATCAGTGATTAAACTCCTTTTAGAGTAATAGAACAATATATTACAAAACTCAAATGGTAAATGATCAAATACAGCCTGCAGAGTTATTTCCAATCGAAGCAGCCTGTGGTACCACTGATTTGGATTTTCAAAATCCAAAACAAAAAAACCCACCTTTAATTCAAAAAGATGACTTAGGTTTTGAGAAGATAATGACCACTTTTATTTTCCAGAGAATGAATGAATGGGGGAATTAATAAACACAAAATGGTGATCACTGCTTTAAAAAAGCAAATTAAGATAAAGCATACAAAAAGGACTGTTTGTGTGAGGAGGTCTCCATTTGCCATTTCCAGGAAATCTGCCCAAAGTTTTGGCCAAGTTGTGAGCCTTTGCGAAGTGCAGCCACTCATGGTCAGTACAAATATGCTTATGTGCCACAATTTCTGAAGTCCTTGTCTTTGCTAAGTGTACCTCAACCTCTTAGGCTGATCAGCCTGCAAACGCTCCATTGCCACAGAGCCGAGGAAAATACTTTTGCTTGGTTTATACTGTGGCCTGAACCTCCAGTGCAGGAAACAGGAAGAGGAAAAATATGATCTTGAAGCGGAACCTGAAGAGTGAAGAGAAACATAATATTTTTGTTATTATCTCTTTTCTACCAAAATGCAGGGAGTCCGTGGGGGGAAGAGAGGGACTAGAAATGTTAAAAAGGTGATTATAGTTTAGTGAAGTGTTTGTGGTGACAGTAGATGGTGAATATAGATGATACAGGCAGATACCTTGTTAGGAGAGGAAAGGGATGAGGTGGTGTAGAAGTTGTGAGTATTTCTGATAATAACGAGTTTCACATTTTAGCAGTTAAGAGCGTAATGAATGTATAAAGATCCAGTGAATTAAACAGAAGAAGCTTAATGAAAATACATATGTAGGTATACGAAAGAAGTACAGTAGAAATCTGAATGATGCCATAGTTGCTAAGGTGCGTTTTAAAATAAATTGGGAAGTAGGTTTTGTAGTAAAGAGAGAGTGAGACCATAAATAAATAAGAGAGGGTAAAATTAATAATGCTACACAAATGACTGCAGTACTGAATTCAATATTCTTTACTGTGTTGTAATATTTAGAATAACATAACATCTTAAAAACCTACACCTGTAGCCGTTATTCACTAAGCCTTGATGATTAGTGTTAGTTCAGCTGATAGTCTGGCAGTTCTGAAAAGCAAATAAAGCCAGACAGAAAAGAAGAAAAAATAATGTGAAATGAACAGAGGAAATAAAACTGAATTTTATAAAAATTCATGACTCCAGCGCTAAAGGGAGTTATTGTTATACGAAGCATAAGCTACCACTGTGGCTGGAAATGGGAGAGCACGTCTGCCCGGTGCTTTCCACTGAGCGAAACCCACGGAGTTTATCTAGGAAGTGGGTTACAGAGGTATGGAGACAGTATATATGTTTTATTTAATCAAGACTATACAAGTGCTTGTAATGGCACCATTTCAGTTTTCCTTGTCTTTCTGACCTCTAATAAGAACTCAGGACATGACTGTTACTACAAGGAGCCTTATCCATGGCTTAATGTTAGCCTCTTAATTGTGTGCAACCTGTTGAATAGTTTCAGTTTAATGTGACAGCGATGTAGAGGTCTCTTAAATACTCAGTTCCTGTAAGATTCATGAACATCTGCAGCAGGAGCAGAAGAGACATGCCAAACTTCCCCCTCCCAGAGAGGAAAGCAAGCATTGTTTTGCTGTTATCATTTATGTTTGATAGCAGCTGGCTGATCAGTCCTTACATGTATTGTTTCTGGCTTGGATGCCTGTTTTTGAGAATGGGGAGGGCTTAAGGTGATAGTGTTGGGAGGACTTAGCAGACGTGGGAGACAATCCCTACATTATTTTGATGGTAATGCGGTATCTCTTTTTCCGTGTTCATACAGTGTTTAATGCAGTGGTGGTTTGGTATGTGGCTCGGAATTGCAGGTACTGCTGCAAAACAGTAACTGATAATAATGAAATGATCCTTTCTCAAGACGTATAGCTGTGAGTTTTTTTTTAAAGTTTTGGGACTCCTAAAAGAAATCTCATGGCTTTACAGGTGAACTCTTGCAGAAAAACAAATTAAGTCTGGGTTGATGGATCAGGCTTGGGGAATGACTAAACTTCACATCGGAAGACTTCATTCAAAAACTCATACAAAATCTGGAATATGGTCAGGGCAGACTCATGTGCAAGACGATGTTTATTCTAAGCATGTACAAACCTCTTTTTGATGCTGTTTTCAAGATGATGCAGCAGCTAAATGTATGACACCCCTGGGAAGTATAAACCTCAGGGCCTGATTCTCCTCAGTACATAATAAGAATGGTGAAAAGTAGCCTTAAAGTAGGTATAAATTGCATTTAAATCTTCTTTATGGCTCAGCAGTGGTACACAGGAGCCTTAGTATAAATGAGAATCAGGTCCCCAGTATTTATTTAACCTTTGGGCTTTGTATATCATTTTATTTGCACCTTTAAGAGATTTGCTGAGGGATTTTTAATCAGGATTTGGTGTACAGGAAGCTAAATGTTTTCATTGCCTTACAAGTAACTTTAATCGTAGAGGCAGATCATTCTTTTTATTTCTCAAGAGGGAATGGTAGAATTCCCTGCCTTTGTACAAACTGAGCTAAATGTTTCTGACACCCATAGTACAGTGTCAATTGGAAATTCACATTTCATGTAATAACAGACCATTTTAATTTCACGAGCTAAAGAATTGGTTTCCACTTGCAAATTGTACCAAAGAAAGCAATATTGTCAGAAGAACTGGCACAGTGCTTCAAGAGATAAATCTATTGAATTAAATAAGAGGCTTTCATTACCTTTTACATTGCATTTCCGTATAACATAAGCATTAATTAAACACTTCATTGCTTTCTCCCATTCAGTGAAGCATTTGCTGTGTCTGACAAGAAATGTCGTCCAAGAAAACATGTGGCACCCAAACACAGTCATTAAAATTCACTTACTCAAGCAGAAGGGAAAAAAGGGTAGAAGGGGAGAGTGTTTTGGTGCATTTGGGCAAGCATGGAGATAGAAGGAAATAATCAAATTTCAAACCATCTTTTCTGCCCAACAGAATAGGACCATGCTACAGAAACATATAATTTCTGGGTTTTAGGTTTTGACAGCAAGAAATCTCTGGTGGCTTGTAACTGCTTATGTCACAAGGTATCTCTCAAGACATTTTGAATACAAACAGAAAGCAGTTGTCATAGGATTTTTAAGTTTTCCTCCATTTATGAGAAAGGCTTGCTCAGTTTAGGAATCATGTTAAGTTTGAAATAGTTTTGCCTTCTAAAGTATCAAAAAGTCTCTGCAAAACGTATCTCCCCACATCCGTGAGGAATGCCCAGCTGTGGCAAAGTCATTGATACAGATTCAAAATGTTCCCAGTGAAGTGGTCAAGCCTTAAAGAGCTCCTTGTATAACACACATTTCTTAACTGAAGGGATATCGTGTATGAATATAAAGTTCATGGAAAACTCTGGCATACATCTATTTAAATTTAAATATTTCTAATGCATTTTCTCTTGTGATTCCAGGGGAACATTTGAGAATCTGCCCTCAGGAGTATACATGTTGCACCTCAGAAATGGAGGACAAGTTAAGCCAGCAGAGCAAACTGGAGTTTGAAAACTTAGTGGAGGAGACAAGTCACTTTGTACGCACCACTTTCGTATCCCGGCACAAGAAGTTTGACGGTAGGCTGGATATAATTTACTTGTTTTCAAGGTTATGGGATTTAAGTCAGTTATTCAAGATGAATTCCAATGTTCTTCTCCCTACAATTTGATATCACATTTGCAGTTGTCAGTTTGGCTAAGATAAGGGTTAACTTACAGCTGGTACCCTTATCAGCCATGTGTGTATTGCCTTTAATTACAATAACATCAAGAATTGGACTGTTAAGCGCCTGCAGGCTTGGCTAATGTTGAGAAAAGAGATTAGATATGCATAGAGAGGCTTGTAATTTTTGTCTCCTAATTTCAAATGCAAAATTTAAGTTTGCAATTATGTTCACTGTTGCAAGATGAACTATGGATCTCCCATGATTTTTGTTATTGCAGAGCTATTTTTTGTAGTCTTCAACCTGCAGCCTTAAGGCTCTAGTTTTTTTCCTGCATGATTTTCTTACAATGTACAGAGTCTCTCAGAGGGTCTTGGTTGCAGTCAGGCCTCAGTTGCATTTGGGAGGGATTTTAATGCAAACCATGCAGGCATTATTAAATACGAATCTTTTTTAGGTAGGAAAAGTTGATAAAAGCAGTTTTGGGGTTTATTTGTTTGTCATTACTCTGATCTCTTCTGGCCCTCAGCCTTTGTAAGATCTGGGAAAGAAATCAAGGGTCCATTGCCACAATTTGCTAAAGACTTTTCTTTAATAGTGAACATTTTTATGGCTGTATCCATATTTGCAAGTCACAATTTATGAAGTTCTTGTCATAAAGTGCAGATTAACAAACGTTAAAAGAGCTGCAGAGTGTTTGGTCACGGCTTTAGCTAAGTATGAAATCTGTATGTGTGTTGAATGCTTCCCTCTGTGCATTTTTGTGTCTGCATAAACATGGACACTGGAAACCATCAAAAGCAACTGCAGGGCTTTTTTCTTTTTCTAGAAGGAAACCAAGATGATCTTTGGTGTTTGGTGAGCAATGCAGTTTACTGAAAATGCCGGCCTGATTTACCAGAGAGTTCAGAGGCTGCCTTTCTAATTATTTGGCAACCCGATGCCTTTTGGTATTGCAATGAACTTGAGCATGTGACAGCTTTTTCAGTAACCTGAAATTCTGTAAATCAGGGTTGTATGTCTTTATTGATGGTTGGGTATAGCTCAATTTATTGACCCGTTTTAAACATTACATTCTGGGATTCTTATGGATCTGCTCTGCAGGAAGTCATATTAAAAGAATAGGTGGTTTCTCCTGGCTTATTTTTGATTTTTTTAAAGGCAATTTGCAATACGAAGTCCCAGTATCATCACTGAGCAGTTGAACTTTAAGTCACAGTATTTTAATACCATTCTAAAATTTTTCAGAAGTTGTTCATTTATGTGGAAAACTGCTTAGTCTTTCTAGGAGGCAATGAGTTTATGGAAAAGTATATCCATCTAACAGGCTGTGTCCTTCAGTATAAAAACAGGTAGATTTTCTTGCAGTTTAAAATAGGATGGCACTTTTTGGCATAAAAGCAAATACTGAATTGCTAGTTAACTTCAATGTTATAATTCTTGGAGATCATCTTTTTTGTTTTAATTTCATGTTTTGATTGTACAAGGAAGTTCTGATACATGACTTTGCCATTTGTTGCTAGAATGATACAAATACAGCCAGTTGTAATCTTTCATGGAAGTTTTTGTATAGGGCCTGTGTTTATCAAGAGCAGCAGACATAACAGAATATGTGAACATTTAAGTAATGTTGAGATTTAAGTAATGTTGAGTATATCATTGCTCCTGTGAGGAGTTAATTTGAACTACTGTTGGTGCCAGCCTCTTTGTTCATGCAGACATTTATATAATTTTGAAAACTTTTGCAAAATAATATGGAAGTTCTTGCAGTATTTGCATTTTTTTTCTCTGGTGTACCAGACATGCCTTGGGGTAATGCTAGTTTTGACAACATGACTCTAAGGGTACTCTCTGTTAAAGTATGATCTGACCTTTGCATGTCTTACCCTTGGTATCTTATAGTATTTTGGATTTTCTATCATGTCCTTTCTGTCCCAAATCCATACACTTAAGCATAGATTGAATGATTTTCTGAGTGCTTTTTTGAGAGCTAATTTGAAGACTGTTTTCCCTTTTAGGATTTTGCCCCAGATCCCATTCATGATCTAATCTTTTACCAGGGAACTCAATCTGCTGTAATTGAAAGATTGTCTCTTTAGCCTCAGGTCAAACACACACTCTATATACGTTTCTACATCATTTCTATATCCATTTTTTATGTTGCATTTTTACCAGAACTGCAGTTCCTTCCAGATTTCTGTAATAACTAATTTCTGTAGTATCTATAAGCCAGAGAAGCTAAATATGAAATTCTTAACAGAGAACTTTTAAAGCTATTAAGAGCTTTGGAACCAGCTAGAATCAGAAAAAAAGATAAGATGCCTTTGTTTTAACTGGCAATCAGTTCTCGCCTATTAAAGCCCTACACAATGGTCTTCATTTGTCCTCCACGTTCCTAAGGACTTGTCACTGTGATGGGAGCTGTAATTGCTCCATTCTTCTAGGTTCACTTTTTCTAATTGTTTTATTAGCATATGTAATTGTTATATTAACATAGTGTGCGGGGTTCAGTGATCACTCAGAGCCAAAGCTCTAACAATAGTATTTTTCATTTGGTTTCTATATTCTAGCTGATAAGTGTGAATTAGCATGAGTCACTACACAACGTAATACCAGCTGCCAAATGTTTCTTGAGTGAGCCTTGTGCATGGATTTGTACATCTGGATTGCCGACACCTGCATGCTTGCTGTTACGTTGCCATATGGATGGTCATTTACAAAAATTTGAGGTTTGGAATTTCAGTTTTGGGTACATGAGGATCCAGTGAATCCTCCCCTGGGAGTCTTGCCTTAAGAAAGCCTCAAGATGACAAAAACTCCGTTAAATACAGCAGGTGATCGATTTTGCTAGCATAGAGCACCTGTTTCAGCAATGGCACTTCCCAAAACTAGAGGGGAAAAAAAGAGCAAATGGGCATTTAAGAGGCTTCCAGTAGTCAGGAAAGTCACATGAAGCAAAGAGTTCCAGCAGGCCTGGATTTTTCTTTTACTTCAGCGTTTAGGGCAGGACTAATCCAAATCATCAGACATAGCCATCAGCTGTTTCCTGTTCCTAGCAATAGACAAGCAATCATGTGTCTAATTCTTGGACCCCCACTGCATACCTCAAAGCAGCTTAAAATATCCTGTGCTCCCAGTGTAGTTGTAATAGTATCATCTTATTAGCACCAATTCCTTTGCGTGGTGGCTTTGCTGAGCAGCTGTTTCACAGACAAGCCAATTTCTTTTAGGTATTGCTCCGTCAGCAGCCGAAACCAACCCTACCGGAAGGTTTTGTCATGAATGTTAATGAACAGAGAAGTTATCTGCTCAGTGACATTTTCTCACTAATGCTTTGAATAACTATAGGCAAATTATGGAAAATAATTTTATTTTAGCTAAATTGATCTGATCCTGATTAAAGAGACACTCTCTCCTCATTCTCATTAGAAAAAAGGAGGAGAGAAGTATTCTTGATAATAGTGTTAAAAATGAAAGAGTGTCTAAGAATAGTTGTCATGAACTTGAACAGATATGGATAGCCTTCAGCAGAAAGCTACGATGCCATTTAAGGAAAATAACCTGAATAGGATAAGAACCAATCTGCAGCTGCATTGATCTATCTTACAGGGTCATCATTCCCGATGGTCCTTTCTTTACAGTCTTGGAGAAGAGTGATCCATACCCATTAGTGCTGCTTATATTTCTTACAAACATTACCAGGAGGAGCAGCATAAATTACAGGGCAGGAAAGAAAGTTTCAGAGATAATCCTCTAAAACAATACCTGCAAGAAGAGCTAGCATCCCAGAAACCTTGTATCACCTTTTCTTTCTTTTTTTTTTTTTTTTTTTTTTTTTTTTTTTTTGCACTATTTGTGGAAAAACTTGGAGGAAGAGAGTGTTTATGCATCTTTTCTTGGTATTGGAGTTGGCAAACATGCACGTAGGCCTTTCAACAAAATAAAAGCGCTTTAACCAGATGAACCCTCATAGCCTGGTGTAAGTGTCTCAGAGTAGACTTTGCGGAAAAAGCATGGAAAATAACTGTGAGTAAAGTAAGGGAGCTGCTTGAAGCTGGAATATGCTGAATTTCAGTAGCTTGGCCAGTGTAAGTCCTCTGCACTTTCTCCTGCCCTTGCTGCCCAGCCTGCCAGCCCAGCTTGAGCCCCAGGTCTGGCAGCTGAGCGTACACAGGCTTTTGTTCATTCCTCGAACATCACCGATGGACTTCTGCACAGCAGCACGACTGCAACCGCTCGGCAGGCCTCTTGCACACTGCTTGCATGCTGCTGTCATAGTCGGCAGGTGAAGAAGGACTTAGGGCAGGATATCTTTTTTATGCTTTTCTTTCTTTGGCTGTGCTAGGGTATGGTTTCTTTGTTTTGTTTTTTGTGGTTTTTGGAGGCAGGGAATCAGAAGGCTCTGCCTTTTCCACATGGCTGTTTGGAAGGGAGAAGGCTTTTAAGGAGTGCAGGAAAGTCATACAGATATAGTACAGTCCATGTTCCGTATGCAACTACTCATATTATCCTTCTGCAACTACTCATATTCTTCATACTCATATTATTCTAGTCCCATGAAATCTGTGACAGAATATAGGCCCCACTCTGTGAATCCTGTGATATCAGGTATTTTCCTTTTTACTTCTGGGCAAGGTGATAGTGTTTTGTTTGTTTTGATTTGCTTGATTCTGTTTTACAGGATTTTGGTGTTACTCGCATCAGTTACAAAATCCATTGCAGGACAGGTGGATTTTTAAGACTGCACAACTGTTAGTCTGTTTCAATGCTAGCAGGTCATAATTTCCATATAATTCCTCCACTGTTTTAACAGACCGCATAACTTCTCCACTTCCCAAAATACAGGCCTTACAGCAGTTATAAGCCGTAAAAAAATGGTAACATCTGCTGGCTTGTAGTAGGTAACTGCTGCAAGTCTTTGCTGGACATCTGGTACAAGTTTCTAAACTTTACAGAGATGCCTGATAAAAGATCCCATTACATTGTATTTGAAATGAAACATTAATTTGAAAAGAAAGTATTCTAGACTTGAACCAAATACCATCAGAGCTGATAATAGCCTACAAGGAATCTCTATTGCATACAAACGATTTAGGGTCTAATCTTGTGAGATGTGTATTGAGGTTACTGCTTATCATCATTTGCAAACAGATTTTTACCTGATATTTGAAATGACATCAGATCACAGTACATAATAATAATAATAATAGTAAACTTGAACAGGAGAGGAGGTGCTGCAAGGCTATGAAACTTGGAAAGGAAGAGTTTGCTGCGCAGTAAGAACAGTTTCCTGCCAGGGGTGCAAATTCACATTACCTGTCAAGTCCGGTACTGACATGCGGTAATGTAGGCACTGGCTTCCTCTGCGCGCTCCCTGCAGCTAGGGCTGTACTTCATGCATTCGCAATGGCTTGTTCTCGCTCCTCTCCCACAGCCTCTTTTGCTAAGTGCCACTGGCCAGTGGACCATGTAATCTCCTAACCAGCCGCATCAGGTTTATGAAGCTACAAAGTGAAGGACAAGCTGCGGCACTGTGCTGCAACAGGGGGGCGTGACCCACTCTCGGATGGATCTCGCTAGAAAGCGTGTTGTCCGGGTATGGACAAATCTGTGTCACGCATATATGTACTCTGATACACACGGTCTCACGTGTTGAAACACACGGATGCCGAGAGGGCAGGAATCCAGTCTTTTTCTTATTAAACTGAGAGCGGAATTCCTCTTGCTGATTTTTAGGTGTCCACAGTGTAGGTACAGGACACCTACAGGTATCCTGTAGGTTTCCTCTATAGTCAACAGAAAATGATAGGTGCAAATCATACTTGTCTAAAATAACCACAGCAAGTAGGTCAGAAAAATCTCTTCTGAAGTGCTTATTTCTGTATATTGATTAGAGAGGGCACTGAGTTCAGATATAGATGTCTATACTGTGGACATGTACATTTGTTCAAAGAAACTCCATCCTAAGGAACGTAATATAGCAGTGAAACATCTAAAGCACTTTTGAGACTCTCTGTGCTTTATTTTCCTCCTTTAAAAAGTCATTTTCTACTTTTTCCTGTAGTGTTCTGGGGAAAAATATATTAAAAATATGGAGCCAACTAGGCGCTATGGTGGTGAGTTATTTATTAAGTATCTTATATTGGTTGAAAAAAGGCTTTCCTGTTAAATTCAAATAACATTTAATCTTGACTGAAGCTCTGAATAATACACTTTTTTAACATCTTATGATGGAAATTGTTTTCTCAATTTAATGTCCAAGCCTTAAAAATACTAACTCATAAACAAAATTACTGATTTCTGTATACTGAAGCTCCTGTGATTAAAGATGTTTTGTATGCATGTGCACAAGAATAGGATTAATAATGGATTCTGCCTCAACTCCATAATACTGATGAAAGATATCAGTATTCTGAAAATGTCATCGGAGTCTCTATTAGCCATCCCTGATTCTTACTCAGGCAGTAGTTGCACACCTGACACACAGCAAGGACAAAACTGTGTTGTAAGAACAAAAAATAGGGACTGGATATGAAAACCAAGCTGCAAAACAATGGGATGCATATGTATTATCAGCACCCCGGATAGTAGGAATGGTGGTCTTCCCATGTCTCGTTTGTTGTCTTCAGCCCTTATTAAATGGGTAAATATTATTTCAAAAACGAATTTCTCAACTATATTACAGGAGCATTATTGTCTTTTTGCTGCCCTCCCCTATTTAATTCTTTTACCTGTGTGTCCAAACAACGGGAAATTAAAAGCAAACTTTAAAATAGTGTATCAAGAAATGGATTCTGGAATGTCTGAAAAATCATTAAGTGAGTCATTATTCACTACTGGCCCTATATCTCTACATGTCTAAAAAAGATCATCATTTTTTAGAGTTTATTTGAAATTAAAGTTTCCTCCTTTTACCTCTGCCCTGTGGTCTTCCAGAGAAATGAGGAAATGGCTCCTTCTCCAAGAGGAGTGTCATCGGTATGTCACTTCCAGTATTAAGATAGTTGCTTTAGGGATGGAAAGGGACTATGTGCTGTAATTATTAAGGTCTACTTGTGTTACACTTTGTGATAAATATGAAAATTGCATGTATAATTCAGAGCTACTAGATTTTCAGATGTGCCATATTAAGAAAGGGTATTGTTTCTAAATTCTTCCTCCCTTGCTATACAAGTGCTTTCATTCTGTATCAGTAGCTGACAGGTAAAAACACGTCCTTTGCTTACACTCCCAGAGTACAATCTAGCTGCTTGTCTATTTAGGTACCAACAGAAAGGAGCAGCCGCTGGTCTCCGTCCCACTCATCAGCACTGGGACGGGAGGGCTGACAAGTGGTGTGCGCGCAACCTGGTTAGCGTAACACCGTGCTTACACGACAACTGTTGTTTGGTGTGACACTACCATAATGAAAGCAGTTGCTTCTGGCCAGGCCACTACACGTAAAGTAAAAGCAGATTACCAAGGTCTAAGCCCTGCTGTTTATCTGTGTCGCATTATTTCCTGTGTGTTGGAATTTTTGTGCAATTGTTGAGGTATCATTTCTGAAACTTTGTGTCTTAAAAAAAAAAAAAAAAAGTGTTGCTCAGTAGATTGTGGCAGCTAAATTATTGAAATATTCCAATATTTTTAAATATATTGGAATGCTACATTTCACTGATTCTCCATAAAATGTTTTATGAATCCTTTCTCTGAATATTATTGAAACAGTTCCAACTCCTCCACTTCTTGGGATATTTGCTTAAATTGGGATCCTTATTTTCAACTTTCCTGTTCTCCAAGTCGTACTGAAATGTCTGTGTTTAGTGTGAGTATTGTATAGGCATCATATGTTCAGTTTATTCTGGTGCATGTATACATTCATTTATAAGCTTTATTAGAAATAAATTATTTCATTTCTTTGTGGTTGTTACCTTATAGGTGTGCTTTATGCATTCATAATAATATACCACACTGTAGCGTTAGTTAAATGTTTCAGCAATGTGCAGGCCAGTTACCTGTCATTAATAGCAGTGATATACATACGGGTAACACATATCGCAGGATGAGATTAGCTGGGAATAGGGTAAAATACATAGAAGTAGGATCCAAAGTATTGTTCTGTGGACTGAGCTGTTATGACTATACCCCTGTAAAGGACAGTATAGATCTTAAAAGAGCAACCTTAAATGAGTAATTTGATGCAGATTTGTCCAGGATACTCTTCATATTAGTGGAAAGACAGATAGTGACCACCATTGCTATTGGAAGTGTGCTAGGAAGCTATACCAAGAATTTAAAAAAAAAACCCAAAAAATGAGAAAACAACTTAAGCCCTGAAATAAAGCTTATCTAATAATAGCATTTTGGTTAGCTTTACAAATAATCTCAAACATTTTCTAGAAAACTGGGAAGAAGCTATGAAATCAGTCAGTTTTTTAATGAGATGCATGAAAAGCCATCCTTTTCCTATTTGTAGTCTATATTTGAGATTCAGCTTCTCTACCAAAACAAACATGGTCTGATATTTTAAAAAGCTGCTGTGCATTTGCAAATGTGGCTACTCTACTTCTTAAAATAAAGCAGTTGTTTATAGGGATTTTGAGTCTTAAGTAAAGGCATCCAGGCTTGAGCATTCTGGCCAGTGCACATTGGGGAAAGATGTTTTTTATTTTTATTCACTGGAAACCTGAACCACTGAAAATTCTGTGTTTAGTAAGGTTCATTGCATTGCCTTATCCTACTTGGTCCAGTTTTGCCACTTCAACACAGCGTCCAGCCATTCTTGGAGTTTATTTATTTCTTTAGACTGTCCTTCTAGCAGCATAATCAATGGGAAGGGTGACATTTAAAACAGAGGCAAGATGCTGCTAAATCGATATCCTTAACTGTTCCCCAGCCACGAAATGCATCGTGTATGCACCAGAGAATACACACGGCCTTATTCTGTGCCAATGTGCTGCTTGAAATGCCACCTCTGAAAAATTGCAGTGGCGTGACAGCAGTTTAGAGAGAGAGCAGAAGAAATGGAAAGCTGAGCGATGCTATTAGCAACTGTCAGAATGGGCTAATGAGGAATACCTCAACCTCACATATTCCTGCCTCTAGGATGTTTCTTTGAATCTTCTTGAAATGTCATTAATCCGCTGATATTCCCTTAACCACCTTTCGATGTTTGGCATAGCTATCATTTTATCAATACCAAATATTAAGATACTTTATAGATTCAGTTTCATTCTGTTGGTTTACTTAAAGAGATTATTTTGTTGTACTACAGTGGTTGTACACAGCAGTACAACTGTGTTGATAATCGTGCTACTTAAATATCAGTCAATTCAGGTCTATGTCAGACTCTTAAAACTGTGCAGAGATACATTTCTAAATTCCAAGAAGTGGGCTAAAACAAACAAATTAGTATTCCGTGGGAGATTATGCCCAAGCTGAAGTTGTTTTAGTGTGGCACATTTTTCAGCACTCCCACCACCAGTGACTAGCTTCTCAAGCAAGCTGTACGGTCAGATGCTTAAAGTTAGGGGTATAATAAAGTTCCTTGATGGACTAGGTTTCCTGTGAGTTTATAACAGCTTCTCTGTTAAATAAAAGTGAGATGTAAAATATCAAGTGATCATTGAGTAAATTCGTACTGGGCTTATAATGCTCTGATACTGGAAATTACATAGTAACAGACATTTTTTCTAGCTTATACTCATGGTATCCCAGTTCTTGAATATCTGCCTGCCTATCATCTATCTATCTTCATTATTTTGATTAGTTCTAGTGTCATGCTATCTATGTACAGATGTGATCATAGGACTAGGACCTACCTTATTAAATCTGGCATACCTTTGTATAAATACTTCTTTTCATGCCTAACAAAATATCTTGAAAATGAGACACTTTGGAAAGTAAATGAGAAACAAGACAAAATTTTCAAATGGGCCTATAATAATTCTCCTTGTGGAAAGAAGATATAGCTACTTTAGCTACTTTAGAGATAGCTACTTTAGCAGAGGGATCTGAGTGTACTTGATCTTGATTTTTATAGAGTTCTGGAAAAGAAAAACCATGAGCATTGGTTTAGAGTAATAATTGACCAGTCCTAACAGCAAAGCCAGAGAGAGAATATTTTTCCTGCCAAAATAATATCATGCTTAACGGTTCACTGGGTAGCCTAAAAGCCTGGGGGTTTATTTGGATTTCTGGCAACTTGCATTACTACATTCTCTTCCTTAATGTGACTGGTTTATTGAAGTGCTTTCTTCCATATGTGAAGAAATCCGTGACATTATGTAAGATGAGAAAAAGCCCTGTTCAGCTCATCTTAGCCCATGGATAAGTCTGTGCTGGGACCTAACACACGCAGGCTTATTGCTAGACCTCTACATGGGGATCGATTGCATTTTTGGCTATTGTATATAATAAAATGCAGCAACAAACAGCAGTGGCATCCCCACAACTTTTAAGGAACCACTTTGAAACCAAACTCCTTACCCTTACCTTCACCTCTTAAATGCTCTACTTACGCATCAGTAGGTTGCTCACTAGAAGTTCATCATGACTGTAGTGGTGTGCCTGGGAGGAAAAGGTTTTATTCAGCTGTTTCTGAAGAAATGCACTGAAGAAGAGTGACAAGGAAGAGAAAGGGAAGATTAGAAGTGGGACAAGGACAGATTAGAACTGACTGTGCTTTTTTGCTGTCCTTAGTCCTGTGAAAGGATGGAGAAGCCCTGAAAGCCAGCAACCCAAGGAGGGCCAGCTCAGCAAGGGTATCTCGCCTGGTAGTCCTCAGGGCTTATTGCCATTGCAAGCAATGAATTCATACATCAAGGACTGTGAGATCTGGTAAAATGTCTAAAAGTATGGGTAAGGAAAGAAGGTTATTAGCTGAGGGTTGTTTACAAGCAGGTATGTAGTTCTTATGTAGTGCATAAATCCACCCTCCTTCTGGCACTTGCTATTCCTGTTGAACTCAAAGGACACTTCAGAGAGCAAGAAGTATCTGTGATGAAGCTTTCAAACATACAGCTTGAGAGGAAACAATTGTAGCATAGCATAAAAACAGTAGCCATGTTTCCTGCTTTGACTAAAATCTGTAAATGTCTTAATCTCTTTATTTTGCTTTTTGAATGCTCCTTTTTACAAATTGCTTAATTAGAAAACATATTACTATCCAGACTGAAAGTGCCCTTAATCAATACCCTATATACATTTATTTTTATTATTACTTAAGGAATATCCAGGAAAACTATAATCTGTATCTAAGGTAGGACTAGTAGTGGTGGACAGGCTTTTATATGTAATCTTTGGAATGCAAACAAATATAGCATTGGAGAAAAAAGCACAGACCCAGTGGGCTAATTTGACCTGGCGTCTATAGGGAAAGGTTTATGCATCTCTAATTCAATGCTATAGGTCTGCAAAAAAAAGGTATCCCTGAACTTTCTATTGGTAGTTCTCAACCTGAGGCTCTGATGGTAATATTGTTCGTGAGTTTGTGCAATACTATTAATGTGTATGTGAAATTAAAAAGTTAAAACTGTGACCACATGTTATTTATGGTTTGTTGCTTGCTCAGTGTTTTTGCTTGTGACTTATAGAAATGATTTCTTGATTTTTGTTTTTATAAAAGAAGGAGACAAATTTCAATCTTATACTTTAGGTGTTTTACCGCTACCGAACGTACTGGTTGCAAGATAATTTTCTGATGGCTACATTAGGGAAGGGTGCAGAGATAAAAGGGCAAAACAAAGCATCTTGTTCAACAAGATTTTTTTTAGATCAAAATAGTGTAAGAACACAATCCCAATAAAAAGGAGGAATTTAATTCACTTCTGTTTACAAAGATTTAAAGGATATTGTGAGAAGTTACTGTTGTTTGAATGAGTCACCTTGGTTTTCCTGATAAGCTTGTATACAGGACCCCAGTGTTCTTAGTTGTGGGTTTTCTTCTTTCTGTCTTTTTCGAAATCTCCTTCTGCTCCTAATGTTTAGGCTGGTTATAGTTAAACTCATATTTTTCAAGAATTTTAGATATAATAGTTTAGGATCAATCACGAGGTCACCTTTGATGATCCTGCATACCATCAGCCAACTTTAAAGGAACTAAAATATTTTAGCTTGTTAAATCTGCAAAAACTGCTATAGTTTTTTTCTGACAAAAGAAAGGGGAGGAGGGGACAGAGAGAGAGAGAGAGAGAGAGAGAGGTGACTCTTGGAGATAAGAACAAAATACTGTCAAGATAGTGACAAAATTAGGAGGAGGAGATTTTGAAAAGAAAGCAGTCGATAACCCAGTGTTTGAATGTACATAGCATCTCTGCTTACATAAAAATGTCAAAGTACCAATGCGGATTTCAAACTCTTAGTGAAGGGCCAGGCCCTGCTCCCACCAGTGCCTTTCCCCTTAGACTATTCAAATGTCTTTATGAGACTACCCAGCGAAACTGCACACTATCAGATTCGCTAATAGACCATCTATGAACAAGTGTGGCCAGTTTTGCAACAGCTAAAAGGTTTCTTCTCAGCTTTTGTTTGCAAAACATGTGTGAGCTAATGGAGTATCACATTTATATAGTGCTGGGACATTGACCTGAAGTCTCTTCAGGAAATAGATCTAGGTTTTACCTAGATGCGTTGTGCTTTACAGTGGAAACAGCCCACATTTTCTATGAGAGGATAGTGTTATTTGTTCATTAAATAACAAAAGTGGATGACAACTTTTCCTTCCCTAAATGTTTATCATCTACACAGTACTGTGTTCTATTCCTTCTTGGAGAGAAGTTATCTTCCCAAATTAAAGTCTCATTTCTTTCATTTGCCAGCTTAATTGTTGAGTAAACTAGGGCAGCTCAAAGCTTCCTATAAAGATCACAGGCTAGGAGAAAGTAATCTTGTTTTGCTTCCAACAGAGTTCAGTGATATTTGGGAGGGAATTTGGGGAATGATTTAGAAATAGTCCAAGTACTTGTGGAGTCGTATGGAGAAGAGCACTTTTAAGCCAGCCTATCTTGTGAAAGCCTGATTCTGAAATTACAGGCACAGATGATTAACACAGAGAACTTTTTCTGATGATGGAGTCAATCAGTCGTATTTTAACTGCTGAACACAGAATATGCTGCTTATGGATTATCAAGCTTTCTTGTTAATGGTGACATCTCCTATTGCACAGGATATGAGGGAAGGCTGTAAAAAAATTAACCAATGAAAATTTAGTAGATAAATGAGTATGGTCCCCTACCCTATCCACTACCAAAAAAGACCATTATGAATTGCATCTTAATCCTCAGAACGACAGGGCTCATTTTCGTGTTTTCATCTGCTGCTCTTTCTGCATCTTTCCTTCAAACATTTCTGAAATTGGACTTAAGACAATGCTAAATTTAAGAAAATTTGTAGTCAGATTTTGCGTAGTATGCTCACATTGTTCCTTTTAACCAAAAACATAATTCTCCCTAGCCACAAGTAAAGACTACACACATTACTCACAGAAGGATGGATATGCAGAGGATCATTATACCAGACTTAAGGACATAGACATCATAGATATAAATGAGAATTTAAATCATGTAGCCCCAAACCTTTCAACCATAAGGATGCTCTCTCAGGCGTTCTTTTGGGTAGTTTGTCCAACCCAGATATGGAGAGCTCTTCTCTGTGTGAAAGAGTCTCAGGTATCTTTTGTTTTTCACCATATGTATTTTCATTTTACTATTTATGTTTTCGCCTAAGCATTTTGAATAATCTAACTCAAGATTGGCTAACTGAAATCTTGCAGCTTCTGTGTGAACGAAATCAGTATTCTGATAATGTTCTTATGCCTATAAAGACAATGAAGAAACTGAGGCACATAGAATTAATTTGGCTTTCCTGAGGTCTCACACTTTGGGAACAAGAGAACTGTGAAAGGAACAAGGGCTGCTTTCACCACAGAGTCTTAAATATACCCTTACCTTCCTTGATGTTAACGCCACAAAGTATTTGGAGTAAGTTACAGTTTTTCATAGCTGTCATTTACCCAAACCTTCTCTGTAAGGAAAAATTCTTTTAATTTTCTCTCATAAATTAATGTCCCTTTTTGCTCCTTTTTTGTAAATACCTTTCAGCTGAGTTTTTTAGTGCAGAAGTGTCCAGACCTTTACACAGCATTCAGTGAGTGTTTCATATTGCAACAGAAGAAGCTTTTGTTGTAGAATGGAATAGTTTTTTGCCTTATGAAAATGCAATTGATTTTTTTCTTGCTGCAATACTGTGTTACAGACTCACATTACATATATTACCCTCAGGTCATTTTCCCCCAGGTATCTGAAGCTTTTCTTAGTTACCTTAAAGGCATTCACTTGTATTTTTTCAGATAGAACGTACTTCAGTACTTGCTTCCAATTTTTATTTTCAATCGTTACAGGCTTTTTGTCTTATCTCTATATTAGCAGTTGCAGCACCTCCCATTTTGGAATCATCTACAAAGTTAATTAATGTGCTGGTTACTCCTTCTTCCAGCTGATTAATAGATGATTCATCTGAAAAGAACACCCATCCTTTATCTGACACAAGCTCTTTGGGATATACTAGTAACATAACTAAATAGACTGCTGCAATTCTGCCATAACCTCCTCTCATCATTGATCTTCCAAAACAACAGTGCTCTCATTGTATCAAATTTCTGCTGTGCAGCTCATGCTAGTTTCACACAGCTAAAGTGGATCACTGAACCCCAGTTATTTATCAAACAAAGCAAGCCTTTTACTTCAGATCTGTTACCAAAATGCGCTAGACTTGTGGCCTTCTTAGATTTAGTGCTTGAAAAAACATTTAAGGTTTGTTGGCGCTAAAGTTGTGCCTGCAAGGGCCATTACTGAATTGGCTACTCAGTTTTCTGTATCTCACTGGGTGTTATGCTGGCTAGTATACCTCTAAAACACTTGATAGCTACTCATCCTTGATTCACTCAATTTTTCTCCAAAATGAACAAATTGTTGCACTAGGCCTGGCTGGGTTTTGATTTTAGCTAATAAATTGTGTCCAAGGCATCATTCTCTCGTGACCTAGCTATAAATCATGAACATTAAACTTCAGTGTATTTTGCAGCACTTGATAGCAGTTAAGCAGAACCTGCTGACTATAGGCACTGTATGTAAGGACTTCAAAGACAGTTTTTCTATTACAAATTTTGTTTCAGTTGCCAGATACTCTATATTTATCATACTCCCACACAGAACTGGAAAACCAGTGTTATCCTCGTGTCATACGTAACCGAGAACAGCTGTTATGCTCAGTGATACCTACTTATTCCTCCTCTTAAGAATATGTCTTATTCCTAAAAGCAGCAAAATACCGCCTTTTAGACTGGAGACAGATCGTATGCTGCTTTGTTCTGGCATGTGCATGATTTCCAAGAGCAAGCTTTGCTCATAGCTTTCAGAAGAGGAAGAAGGGGATCGCTTAACAATGCATGCACTTAATAAAGTGCAAATTCATTTTGTGGCAGCTTCTACCTTTTACTCTCTTTTTTCCTCCTCTCCAGCTATGCCATGCTATTTCTTCTCCAGGAAAGTGTTCTGATGTCACAGGTACTCGAAGGTGTCAGCTGTTGCTAAATAGTGCTGTTTGAATCACAAGTATACTCTCTGATAGAATGATTTAATTAGTCCACTCCATATATTAGTATATTATCTATCATATAAATAGTTGTGACTCAATACCCAGAATATCTGCAGAACGTCTGTCTTTGTAAAAGAAAAAAAAATTATATACAGGTAAAATCTAGTAGGACACGTTATACTAACCATATTGTCTTCATGTTGTGGTTAGAAATATTGAGGAAGAAGAAATACAAATAGGCAGAAAGAAGCAGAAAAAGAGATGTATTCTAAGTCTTCAGCTGATGACAAGATGATAGGAAATTTGTTTTCAAATACTACAAATGTACTTAAGTGTCCATTCCTTCAGCTGACAGCATATGATACATGTAATTAATTTGATGGCTGGTGTAGCACCTGCTTGTACAGCACTTAGCTGTGATCTATCCAACATCTTACGTCTCTGTTCTCAGAGGACTGATGGGAATCAGGATGTCATCTAGAAGCTTTTCTCTTGAAATATCTGTGCAGAGAATACCAAACTAAATGTTCTTATATTCATTATACGGCTATTGCTTGAAGGTAGCTTTATTAGTGAAACGATTCATTTATGCTTTGCCCTTACTGTTTAGTGAGTGATCTGTTTGTGTTTGACTGTGGAAGATAGAAGTGCGGGTCTTACAAAGTAGCACTACCACAGTTTCAAAACATGATATTTTAAATGGAAACAATGAAACCTGATACTTGAAAACTCTGTATGTGAAAGATATTATTAGGGATGATAGTATTAACAAAAGTATTAACAGTAATTACTGTTAATCTACCTTAATGTGACCTAGCAATGTGTGTCTAGAATGTTTGTATATAGCGCATGCCTGTATACCTTATACACTTGTAAACATGAATAGATTTTATCATTTATCCACCCAAGTTTACAGTAAGGAATGTTTTTAATCAGTTGTCTCATAATCAGTGTTTAGAGCATTTGAGTAACTCTGAAAACACTCAGTAGTTTCAAGTTAATTTTTAATTTTAAGGTTTAATTTTAGAAATAAAAGCCAGACCCAAAGAAAGAGATGCAAAGGAATTTAGGAATTTAATTATTCTGTTATTGCTTGTTAATTTGTAAGTACAATCTTACATAGTCTACTGCCATCCCCACAAACAATCTTGTGAAAAACTAAATACCAATCTATGGTGTCCTGGAGTGCAGCAGGTGCTGGCTTTGTCGTTTTAACATCAGTTCAAGGTTCAACAGCCTTGCAGGACTGATACTGTCAGTTTGCAGGTGTTGGAATTAAAAGACTGTGAGACCAGATGCATTCAGGCACTGTGAGTGCTCACAGCAGGCATTCAAGGGCAAATCATGCTTGAACAACCTGATTGCCTCTACGACAAAATGACTGGCTATGTGGATGAGAGAAGAGCATAGGAGGTAATATACCTTGACTTTGTAAGGCTTTTGACACTGTCTCCCACAGCGTTCTCATTTGGAAGCTGACGAGATCTGGGCTGGATAATCCAGCTGTTATATGGGTATAAAATTGTCTGGACTGCCAGGTTCAAAGGGTAGTGATCAATGGCTTGACGCCCAGCGGGCAGCCACTAAAGAGAGGGTACCCAGTATACTAGGGGTCAGTACTGGTGTCCATATTGTTCACCATCTTCATCGGTGACCTGGATGGTGACACAGAGCAAACTCTTTGCATGACACAGAGCTCAGGGAAGTGCCTGACACGAGGAACAGCCGAACATCCAGTGGCTTATCAAAACAAACCTTGATAAAATTGAGGACTGAGTCAACAGGAACTTCATGGAGCTCAGTAAGGAAAAGGCAAAAGTTCTAGACCTAGGGCTGACAAGCCACATGCAGACTGGAAAGCAACTGCCCAAGAGGTAGTCCTGCTGAAGGGACCGTAAGTCACGGTAGATACCAGGCAGAATATGAACAGTGTGCGTTTTGCCTTATTATGGCAAACCCAGGTCCTGGGCTGTACTGGGAGGAGCGTAGCTAGCAGAGAGAAATTATTCTTCTCCTCTGCTTGGAGCTGGTGGGGCTGCACCTAGAATGCTACATCCAGTTTTAGGTTCCCACTTCAAAAGGGATGTGGAGAAACTGGAGAGGGTACAGCAGAGGGTTACCGAATGGTCCCTTGTTATATGAAGAAAACTTGAGAGAACTTGGTTTGTTTAGAATGGCAAAAAGAAGTCAAAGGAGAGCTCCTATAGCTGCTCATAGTTCCTTAAAGGATATCTAGTTCCAAAGATAAAGAGAACCAAACTGTTTTCAGTAGAGGCAGAATATATAACAAGGGTCAATGGCCACAAATTGCAGCTTGAGAGCTTCAAGAAAAAAAGAAATGTCTCTAGGAAGTAGTGCAGCATGGGTACAGGTTGTCCAGAAAGGCCGTGCAATCCCCATCTGTGGAGGTTTTCATGACGTGTCTGGACAAGGCTCCAGCTGACCCTGCTTTGAGTGGGGGGGTTGGAGTAAATGACCTTTAGATGTCTCTTCCAACCAACAATTGTAAGATTCTCTGATTTGTCCCATGTCAATATCTGGAGTAGTCAGAATGCAGAACATTCAGAAATCTTAAATAGGAGTAACAAGCAAATGGTATACGTATCAAAAAACAAGCAAGATATTCTTAAGCAGGTTTGTGGTAGAGCTGCAAATGGATCCAGAAAATTCCCCAAAGAAGGTAACATTGTACAGAAAGCTGAGTGGAATTTTCCCTTTCTTTTCCATGCTCTAACTTCAGTGCTTTGTGCACATTTAAACGTCTCTGTTATTGCTTTACTTAGGCTTAATAATTTCATTGATTCAGAGTGTTTTCCTTCCTGCCTTTGGCAATAAAATCTCTTTGTGAAGTTGTTCAGTTCTGAATTATGTTCCAGTGTCAACCTGTCTATACTTTTTTCCACCAGCATTTCAAACACCGGCTTCTCATTTTTTATGAATTAAGATATTTATGTTAGTTGACATTGATCAAGTTCCTGATGATCTGCCTTGTTCTCTATGTACAACCAAAATATTAAAGCTTAGTCCCTCTTCTGATAGTAGGCTATTTTCATTTAGCTTAGTTTCATAGTATTCTTCATCTTTTGGCATAGCTCTCCTCTCCCTTCCCTCTCCTCCCTCCTTTCTTCTCCTTTTCTCTCCTCTCCGTTTTGTAGATGAGGATGTCAGCCAAAATGTGGATGACTTCGTCTGAGCAAGTTGTCTCAACTCCCTTGATAGTCATTTGAAAGAAATAGGAACTCTCAGGGCACAGTGTATTTCCTACTTTAAAGTAGGTTAGATGAATACATCTTACATGTGGCTTTTCTCTACTGACTAGACCAGAAATGAAGAGTAACCCTCTCAGCTGTAAGTTACATGCTTCTAAAGTTAGGTAAGAGTAAGATGGTATGGCATAATTCAGAGTGATCACAACCAGAAAGAACTATGTTGCATCTATCTCACAATGTTAGGAGCTATTCTTTCGTCATGTTTTATGAAGGACTTGACATTCCTTCCCTGTTTGGTGTCCTCTACCTAAATTTTCCGTGTTGGCTTTTGTGTTTCTCCATATTTTTAAGCTTTTTATTTATAAACATAGTGTGTAGAGACATTGCCTCCCTTCTTTTTGTGCAGCATATTGTGCGTGTGTGTATCGAAAGGCTTCATGTACTGAAAAAACTTTACACTCATTCATTAAAAGGATTAAAGGATCACAGTACTGGGCACCTCACTGTTTAGATCTGTAAACTCAGATTTTGCCCACCAGAAACGGAGCAGATTAAATACTTTTTTCTATTTATTCCTTTCCATCTTTTACATTTCAGTTAACTTGTTGGCCTCTGCTATGTTGAACACCATCAATGTTCCCCAGTCTGAGAAGTATCGTAATGTTACTGGCTGGTACAAAATGCCTCTGCTGTGTTTTAAGTATAGCAATATACAGCCAATGAGATTTTAATGGCTCTTTATCACAGCTGGACTGTAATAATAAATGCATCAAGTCTTCAAACACATACATTCTCCTTATATATGACTGAGGACATTGAAGAATCCAAATTCAAGAAAAATATAATTCAAATATTTTGATTTACAATAAAGTAGCCAATATTTTCAGTTTCCTTGAAGTTCAACTTGGCTCACTTCAGATTTTAATGCACCAGAAAACCAATATTAGGATAATTTTATAGACCTAGCAATACACCTCCACATTTTTGATTTCCAGATATTCATGAAGTCTCTGGGGACTCTTTCAAGATGAGCTCTTCCAATCACATGCAATAATAAAGCCATCTGCTTTGGAGATGTAAGATCATCAGATACCAGATTTCCTACTCTTTCAGGATTCATTAAAACTATGATTTAGAAGAGGAAAGGTTGAGCTAAAATGCAGCTTTATCTGTAAATTCTGTGACCAACTTTTTTTCTCCTTTCCTATTGCAGGACTGTTTTCACTCTTCGATAATCATCCTTGTAACACAAGGTATAGCCCATGCATATGTAACCATAAACGTATATATAAAACTAAGTAGTATTACAAAAATAGGCACACATCTGTCTTTCACTTCTGTAGTATTGATAAGGTAAATCTGAAGCCATTCCTGGCCTGTAAGTTATTGTGTGTTTCAGATCACTGAAATTACAATCACTTTCAGTGACAATATAAACAGAGTTAAATAAAAAGCAGCAACTTCTGGCTGTCTTTACACTGCATTTTGTAAAACAGTCTAATAAAAGCAGGTTTTTTCTACCTTATGTGAATTTCATGTGAGAGCACAGTCAGAGACAATAGCAAGTCTAAGGCAATACAAGACAATCTGCAATAACAGAAAATTTCTCATCTTTTTTAGTACGTAGTAATAGCTTTACCTCTGAGATAACATTTTTGGTGTTCTATTCCTGCTTATCTCATTGAGACTTAGGACTAAAGGGTCTGATGTTACTCAGCCTGCCACTCGACTCCCTATTTTGCATTTGGTTGTTTGCTCGAAATATTTGACCATTTGAGTGTGACGGTAGAAAGGAGGAGAATAAACGGTTACCAGTAGGTAACTTCATGCTCTATACTGCTATTCTAGCATAACACTGGATCAGCCATACTGGAGACATTTATCCCTGAGCCAGATGATCTGTTGTTTACAGCCAGCCCCCCTCAAGAACCATTTGGTCACATCCACATTTGCACTTGGGGTGATTCATGTTTAGATACAGACCCACAGGCCATTTCATCCGTTGGCTTGGCTTGCACAGGTATAGGTGCCACACATAGGATGTGTCTGTTGCACATGCTGGATGACTGCATCCATTTCCCATGTAGACTTTGATGCAGGTTTGCTCTTTATTTGATTAAGCTTAGGGTGGCATCGCTTGGGACTGTGCTGAAACCTTCTGCACAGAGGTGTGCTGCTGTATTTTTGAGGGCGGTCAGATGGATTCATGCAACCATGACTCACTATGGTGCAAGCATAGCTCAAAATCTGCAAGACTGCATTTACTCTCAAACATCTATGTGCCACCATTTGGGTCTGGGACAGTGCAGAATTTTTTAAGGTTCTTCAGGAGTTAATAACATGTTTAAGAATAAAAGGGTTCTCTTGCATCGTACTTCCATTGAATGTGGTCAAGGGCATGTACTGAGTGAAAAGAAATGCAGTGTGAGTGTGTGGGGTTAGGCAAGATGTACTAGGACAGTGTTGAAAAATGGTGCCATGTGGTGGGATGGGGAGCAGACCCAGTCCATAATCTGTGTCAGATGACGAGGGTCTCTCAGTTGGGATCCCAGGAGCAGTGTAGTGTGAAGGAGGGGACAATAGGCCCATGGGTGGTGAAAGAAGGGGAAAACACTGAACAAACTGATGCATCAATGAAATTTGGCCTTAATACTGGGTAGCAGCATTCTTCTAGGCAGGTAAACCTAATTCTTGTCCTGCATTTCAGCCTTTTCAACCTTTCATACAGTCCCCGTCTACTGCATGCATACATGAATGAGTGTCCATGTCTCTTTTGCCTTGTAGTGCTGTCTAGATGAAACATTTCTGGTACACTGTGATTTTTTTTTAATACAATCATTCCCGTAAAATCCATAGAATAAGCCAGAATAATGCTGTTTTAACTTTCCTGCTTTCAGTAGAAAGTGATACCCCCAAGCAGCAGTGGTGGCAACTGGTGCAGAGTGAAAATGTTATTGTTGTGTTTCCTCCAGTCCCTTCTGTCTAAGAAAGCTTCCTAGCTGGTTATAAAGTGCTGCACTGTGGAAGCAGCAGGACAGTGCTGCACAAGCTTTTTTTTCCAGAACAAGCATTGAATATTTTGAGCAAATTAAATGGTGCTGAAGCTCACACTATAATAGGCAAAGTGATAATTGAGTATTTATGACAAAGATGTTCTAACTTGAGTTAATAGAGATGTTGTTTC